>NC_079172.1:12183817-12483817 GCF_947568905.1 Ostrea edulis
TGAAGAGAAATCTATCCCAGATGTAGAAATCGTGTCGAAGGATCCTATTCCAAGACACTGGCCCTGTTAATGTTAAATTCAATCATTCAATCAGGTTTCATATTCTAATTCAGTTTCTGAAAAGAAAGCTCTAAAACATTACACAAATCTGATAATAAAATTAATGAACATGTCTCACACATCTACATATCGAATTACTCTACCTCTTTTAAGATAATGATCTCGTCTGCCTCCTTCAAAAAATGAAGCTGGTGAGTGACTAGAATCCTGGGCTTTTTTCTCAGCATTCCTTTAATTACTCTATAAGAATTTTGAACTACCAGCTTAGTCTTCAACAAGCGAGTGGTATTAAAGATGTAGTGAGCAAACACACAAAGTGGCCAATTTTGTGTGGGAACAATTTCAGGGGAAAAGTGTGCTCTAAACATATTTCAAAAAATTTCTCAGCTACAAGTTCAAAATCATTTCATCAAATTAATAAAATTAATATGAATATTTAAAAAAAATAAATATTACCCGTCTCTTGATTTCAGATTATGGCATTTCAGAATGGAAGCAAAGCCCGTAAACTTAAAAAGAGAGGAAAAAAAGGGCAATCTGACCTTATGTATGAATGCCATTTTGCTATTTTTACAATCATAAACAGAGGGCCTACTTTTCAAAGAGGTGGTGACTAACAACTGAATCTACTGCACTGAGGGGATCATCCAACAGATATATATCAGCGTCCATGTAGAGGGCTCGAGCCAGACTGACCCTTGCCCTTTGACCTCCACTCAGACTGACCCCTCTATCTCCAATTAAAGTACTGTCTCCATCTGGCATTACTGCAATGTCCTGAAAAAAAAAGACACTTATGACAAAACAAATGGATATAAAATTCTCCATCAAATCATTTCTACAAAATCTTGTTTGCTGCACTTAGGTTGTGGGTGCAGGGGGCATGGTGTTAATGTAGCTTGTCTGTACGTAATACACTATATATCTGGGGTTATACATAATAAAGCAATGTTTACTTACCAAGGATCTCGAAGATCTTGAAATTGACAAAACATAAATGTTCTGGTGAATCTAATGGTTCGAGTTATATGTAATATTGAGCAGTCTGAAGTGCCCTTCTTGGTATATATGTGTGCATGTACATGCATATCTGCACGACATATTGAACCAAATCCTTCAATTCCAAACTGAACTTCACAAAGGTTAAACACAAGTGTCTTAATTACAAGTAAAATGATGCTTGAGATATACATGTACATAATGGTGCTGTATGGATTTACCTTATCTAATGCACAAGCTTTGATTATTTTGTTGTAGTGAGTGCCATCAAACTTGTTTCCAAACACGATATTTTGTCGTAGGCTGGCAGAAAAGACCCAGGGCTGTTGGGATACATAGGAAATCTTGCCTTGAACTTTGACATTTCCTTCTGTCAGTGGTAGTTCACGGAGAATGCTCATCAACAAAGAGGACTGAAAATTAAAAGTCCATGTATATCAATATTATTGTAAAAATATTCATTTCATATAGTTGCTTAAAATCAAAAGATACATATCTGGTATGCATTGTAGAGAACATTAGAAAACAAATACTCAGCAGTTATGAAGTTGTGACTTTACAGTTAAAATGCCTCCTACCTTTCCGGCCCCAACAGGCCCTATGACAGCTAATAGCTTTCCTGGCCCCACTGTCACTGATATGTCATTCAATGTTGGCTGATCCAACTTCTGCAAGTAAAAATGTCTATATTCACTGAGTGGAACATTTGGTAGAGTGACTTTTAGGTCTTAAACACAAATCAAAAATTTAAACAATACTATATTTCAACAGTTGGGGTGAACATGATACCATACGCCTTCTGCATTTTAAACTCCATTTTCCTCATTAAAATATAAGTATTGCTTTCAATTTATTTATTTCTTACAAGAGCAAGCCCCTGTGTGAACTCAGAGCTGTATTCATTGGTACTCACAACATATATATACACAGATTAACTCTTGAATTAGATCTGAAAATGAAATGGCTGATGTCTGTGGTTCAGATTAGTGTATATTCACAACATCCTGGGACTATTTTGACATTTCCTAAAAATTACTGTCTCACTGTCAAGTCAAAACAAAACATTTTAAATTTACACGGGCATTTGTATAGCTATCTGGTCATCATAAATACAGTACAATTAAACAATTATTGAATTGGTTAAAACTTACCATAAATAGATATCTAACCCCCAAAGAAGTACGGATGCTGTGTCACCTACATGTATGTAAACACCCAGGTGAATATCGCCACACCAGCCCCTGCATTTGCCGTTTTTCAAGTACAGAGTCAAGCAGAAATAATTAATTGCTATACTAATTATGGTGTGTATACACTACCACTTCTTTGAGAGATCAAGAGTGAAAAACGATGAAACCTGTTTCACAGGACCCAAACTTCCACTTCTATAGATCCAGAGCTTTGAGAGATCAGAAGTCTGAGAGATCCAGAGTAAATTTGCTTAGTTATATTGAGAAAAAAATTGGGAACTTCATTTTACTTTGAGAGATCAAGATCAAAACCTTCACGAGATCGAAGTTTGAGTTATCAAAAGTCACCTGTATATATACTAGAATACATAGAAATGAAAATGATAATCAGACCCAGTTCTGGTGTTAAAATGACTGACCGGATCCCACTTGGCTGTTAGATGGTCCACTTCTACAACACAGTCTGCTGGTTTTGGACGCAGTCCCGATACGTCCTCAATTGAGCTTTGGTCAAGCTCCTCCAATTGTAGAAATGTCTGAAATAGCAATTTTATGAGTTTTGATAATATGCAATCAGATATCTCATTCATTCAACAGACTGAAATTTTTACCAAAGTTAACAAGTAACTTGACCACTTTTACTTCAAAGTTACAAAAATGAATTTTTCTTTTAAATCTATTTCAAACTATTCATTTCATAAAATTTTCATTTTTATGACAAAATATGCAACATTAAAAACGAAAGAAAATTACTAAAACAGAAAGATTGTGAAAACTGTTAAAATTAGCCTAAATCATATGATAATAAAATTGCATTTGCAACTACTGTGTCTAAATACATGTATATATGGTTTAGTTTTACAGGTTGGAGGTTATTGTCATTCATTAACAGGGTCAATAAATCATGATAGTTATACCACAAAAAAATTCATAAATTGTTATACTCATGAATAAAAGAGTTGTATGGAGTTTTTGATCTGAAAAAAATATTTACTCCTCAGAGCTAGGTCAGGCTATCACATTACATGGTAGATGAACTTCAGTTTGACCAAAAAGTCAACAAGGTAAAAGAAATTCATAACAAATGAACAATCCAAATAATATTCATAATCGGTCACTGATTATATTATTAATCTGAGGTAAATGATTGCATTGTACTGTTAGTGAGCTATATAGTTATCACTCTCAGTTTTGTATAAAACAAAAGGATTGCAGCTAAAAACACATATTGTTGCTTTTACGCATACTCAAAGTATAAAAATGTTTTTTTGCAATTAAGATTAGAATAAAATTGTAATCATTAAATGACCAAAATTGGTAACTCAATCCATTAATTTTCAATTACAATCAATCATCGTTTCCTTACTTAATTCATATGTATGGTAAGACTTTAAGACTAGTTTGAATGCTGTGCACTTTGAAAAATTGTGCAAACTTGGTACACAACTATTAATTCTACAAGAAAGAATTCTATGTATTCCAGAAAATGTCTAATCTACAGTGTAAAGAATTCTAAAAGTTACCTTATAATCTACAGTGTAAAGAATTCTAGAACTTCAAGTTACCTAGTCTACAGTGAAAAGAATTCTCAAAGTTTCCTAGTAATCTATAGTGTAAAGAATTCTAGAAATAACCTAGTCTATACAGTGTAAAGAATTCTAGAAGTTACCTTATAATCTATAGTGTAAAGAATTCTAGAAGTTACCTAGTCTATACAGAGTAAAGAATTGTAAATGTTACCTAGTCTATACAGTGTAAAAAATTCTAGAAGTTACCTAGTCTATACAGAGTAAAGAATTCTAGAAGTTACCTAGTCAAAAATTCTAGAAGTTACCTAGTCTATACAGAGTAAAATAGTCTAGAAGTTACCTAGTCTATAGTGTAAAAAATTCTAGAAGTTACCTAGTCTATACTGTGTAAAAAATTCTAGAAGTTACCTAGTCTATACAGAGTAAAGAATTCTAGAAGTTACCTAGTCTATACAGAATAAAGAATTCTAAAAGTTACCTAGTCTATAGTGTAAAGAATTCTAGAAGTTACCTTATAATATATAATGTAAAGAATTCTAAAAGTTACCTTATAGTGTAAAGAATTCTAGAAGTTTCCTAACATTAAGTGTAAAGAATTCAAGAAGCTCCCTAGCAATCTATAGTGTAAAGAAATCTTGGTATTTTATAAGTTTTCTAATCTATACTGTAAAAATTTCTAGGAATTTTTAGACGACATTGCCTATAACCTAAGGAAATATTTTTACTTGTACCAAGCATGTTCAAAATAATAAAGTTGAAGTGTCACAAATAATTGTTGGATGTATTTATTCTTATATGAAAATCTCCAGTACAGTCTGGAGTTGCTGCTTCTCAGCACTTGACAGGCTGTCTTGGCACTCAGTTCCAGCAGAACCATATACATGTACTTATAAGCAAAGACATGAAGCAGCGCAAGCCCGTCTGATTTTTCTCTTAGGGTTTTGAACTCTTCACTAAAATAAGCAGTACAAAAACTTCAGATTGCTCTGGTAAAAAAAACAATGTAATGACTTCAGCCATTTCTGGCCTTGAAATTTAAATATTCTTTGATTTCTCAGAAATTCAGTAATTTTCAATTTAAATAATTCATCGAGCCTCATACAAGGTACACACGTACTAAACAAGACTGTCACTATTACAACAATCTGCATCCTTGATGCAGAAATTTAATTTGAAACACAAGGATGTATAAACTGATATGATGAGTCCTGCAGACATGTACGTTACATATCTGACTCGAGTAAAAATCACACCAAAATCCTTCTTCTTCCCAAGGCAACTTTATTTGTGCATTATAGAAAATCCAATGAATAAGAAAATAGGGGTGCAGGAGAGATAAATTATCTGATACAAAAAGAAATGATCATAAAATTTTCATGGCACTAAAAATCTACATGGCACTCGTAAAATTTTCATGGATCTCAAGCTGCTTATAGACCACCAACCAAGGACCTGCCTTAAAATCTCCAAGCAAAAACCTTGACTAAATAAAAAAGTCAACTTAAAGTCCTGGGATGTGATAGACCAACAACAAAATGCCATCTCTTACAGTCACATCAATGTCATGGGATGTGATAGACCAACAACAAAATGCCATCTCTTACAGTCACATTAAAGTCCTGGGATGTGATAGACCAACAACAAAGTGCTATCTCTTACAGTCACATTAATGTCCTGACCAACAACAAAGTGTTATCTCTTACAGTCACATTAATGTCCTGATCAACAACAAAATGCTATCTCTTACAGTCACATTAAAGTCCTGGGATGTGATAGACCAACAACAAAGTGCTATCTCTTACAGTCACATTAATGTCCTGACCAACAACAAAGTGTTATCTCTTACAGTCACATTAATGTCCTGACCAACAACAAAGTGCTATCTCTTACAGTCACATTAATGTCCTGACCAACGACAAAGTGCTATCTCTTACAGTCACATTAATGTCCTGATCAACGACAAAATGCTATCTCTTACAGTCACATTAATGTCCTGATCAACGACAAAGTGCTATCTCTTACAGTCACATTAATGTCCTGATCAACGACAAAGTGCTATCTCTTACAGTCACATTAATGTCCTGATCAACGACAAAGTGCTATCTCTTACAGTCACATTAATGTCCTGATCAACGACAAAGTGCTATCTCTTACAGTCACATTAATGTCCTGATCAACGACAAAGTGCTATCTCTTACAGTCACATTAATGTCCTGATCAACGACAAAGTGCTATCTCTTACAGTCACATTAATGTCCTGATCAATGACAAAGTGCTATCTCTTACAGTCACATTAATGTCCTGATCAATGACAAAGTGCTATCTCTTACAGTCACATTAATGTCCTGATCAATGACAAAGTGCTATCTCTTACAGTCACATTAATGTCCTGATCAATGACAAAGTGCTATCTCTTACAGTCACATTAATGTCCTGATCAATGACAAAGTGCTATCTCTTACAGTCACATTAATGTCCTGATCAATGACAAAGTGCTATCTCTTACAGTCACATTAATGTCCTGATCAATGACAAAGTGCTATCTCTTACAGTCACATTAATGTCCTGATCAATGACAAAGTGCCATCTCTTACAGTCACATTAATGTCCTGATCAATGACAAAGTGCTATCTCTTACAGTCACATTAATGTCCTGATCAATGACAAAGTGCCATCTCTTACAGTCACATTAATGTCCTGATCAATGACAAAGTGCCATCTCTTACAGTCACATTAATGTCCTGATCAACGACAAAGTGCCATCTCTTACAGTCACATTAATGTCCTGATCAATGACAAAGTGCCATCTCTTACAGTCACATTAATGTCCTGACCAACAACAAAGTGCTATCTCTTACAGTCACATTAATGTCCTGATCAACGACAAAGTGCCATCTCTTACAGTCACATTAATGTCCTGATCAACGACAAAGTGCCATCTCTTACAGTCACATTAATGTCCTGACCAACAACAAAGTGCCATCTCTTACAGTCACATTAATGTCCTGATCAATGACAAAGTGCTATCTCTTACAGTCACATTAATGTCCTGATCAATGACAAAGTGCTATCTCTTACAGTCACATTAATGTCCTGATCAATGACAAAGTGCTATCTCTTACAGTCACATTAATGTCCTGATCAACGACAAAGTGCTATCTCTTACAGTCACATTAATGTCCTGATCAACGACAAAGTGCTATCTCTTACAGTCACATTAATGTCCTGATCAATGACAAAGTGCTATCTCTTACAGTCACATTAATGTCCTGATCAACGACAAAGTGCTATCTCTTACAGTCACATTAATGTCCTGATCAACGACAAAGTGCTATCTCTTACAGTCACATTAATGTCCTGATCAACGACAAAGTGCTATCTCTTACAGTCACATTAATGTCCTGATCAATGACAAAGTGCTATCTCTTACAGTCACATTAATGTCCTGATCAATGACAAAGTGCTATCTCTTACAGTCACATTAATGTCCTGGGATGTGATAGACAAACAACAAAGTAGGGTGTGTGTGTGTGTTAAGGTATGGATTCTTGATTTTTTAAAACTGGCAACAACTTGACATAAGCATAACCTTACCTGTGAAGTAAGGCAATGCACCAAAGTGTGCATCTTTAAACGCCCATATTAACAGCGCATAAAATCAACACTGTATGTTCCCCAGGCCATGTACATGTCAGAAATATTGTATCGATAATCTCCAATTTTTGTCATATATCTCCTAGTAAAAACATCATATTTCATTGGAATAAGAGTTGCCTCTTGATAAGTTATTACCAAACTACAATACACATCAACAGAAAACCTTAACAAATTTGTTTCGAGTTTCTGTTTGTTAACGGGACACAAAACTCACTATGTCCAGCATCCACATACAATCAAAGGATGGTCTTTATAGATACAAATGTTACAAATGTATGGAATGTTATGATGGGATCATTTACTAGGGTGCCTGCATACTGACACTAATAGCTCTATTTAGAGTATTGTGACAAAGTCTTACATTGATTCGAATTTAGAGTTCCCCTTGCTCAGTTTTCGAACAATTCTTACCTTTATGCGATTTAACGTAGTCACAGATTCACTTGCTCTTGTGATAGCTAAGAAGACACAGCCTAGAAATGTGTGTGTCAGTATAAACAACAGGGCTAGACAAATGTAGAGACGTTCCGGGAGGAGAACAACCCCGGTCAGAGCCGATGGAATAACCACCACCACGTACAAGAGGCGCGGCCCAACGGTCCACACCGAGGCCTGAAATCCCGAGATGACCCTGGACTGTTGTATGTAAGTCAATTCACATCTACAAATCAAGGCACACTGTGAGTGCCCACTAAATATGCTTTTCTGTTTAATATATAGGTCATTTTGATAACTGAGCAATGTAACAATGAATTCCTGAAAATATGAATAGCAAATTGTTTATTTAATTTTTACAGGTCATCAAGTTAGGCTTTCAAAATTGATCAAAATTATATCAATTTAAAAGGTCTGTAGAATGTGTAAAGAAACTATCTTATATTCATTATTTCCAACTTAAACAATTCAAATGATGAGCCCTAGCTGTGATAAAATTCAAGCATGCAGGTCCAAGAGCCGAAAGCAAAAATAGAGTAGATAGAAGGCAGATGCAATCAGCACTGTAACTCCGTGTTCCATACTTTCAGTCAAGATTACTTAACACCCAAATAACTTTGGTGATTTGCAACAACAAAAAAAAGATACAATGCAAACCTGAGTTATAACTCTACATTTAATTTATATTTGGGCTGGTGCTTGCATATTGTTTACTCCGAAAAAAAATACTTGCTGTTCTTCAAATGATCTTGATACATTTTTCCATGCATTTGAAATTTCTATGCAAAACTTTATGCACCTAGTGTTAATGCCTACACTGGACCCATTTAAGACTACATGTATTTTTATACTGTGTTCATTAACAGATGTAAACTACACTATATTTCATCTTTAAATTGCAATGCAACAACACTAGTCTCAATGTCTTATTCTCACTCTCAGACTGATAAAACTCAGACGCCTGTAATGTTGAACAACACACATTGCTCAAGTCAAGGTTAAGACTTTATTAGTGTCAAATATTTATCAAAAGAGTCGGTCCATGGTTTGTACATATACATGTAATTAATCTTTATATAAAGAGAGTACATGTATTACAATATGCATATTGATTATATTGAGCATTATAAACTGGCCTATGTTGACTGTTTTGATTATTTGAAGCAGGGTTGAAAACTCAATGAATTACGAGAGTCACAAGCCTGCATGGTCACACCTAATGGTTGACAGTTCCATTTAAAATCTGATTTTCAGTTTTGTGATGTTATCATTTTACACAAATGTTGATACTTCAATACAGCTTGTATGTGATATTTGTTGTTAAGGTCTGGCTGTTAAAAGTAATAAAACCACTATATCGATGAAATTTCTTTCATCCCCAACCACCTGAGAAATAGATCATTCTTGGGCGGTTGGACTGTAATTTCAAACCCTGCAATCAGGACTAAGAGTACAGGGTCATAGAGGATGGGTATCGGTTTAGAGCTTCAACAACAACTAGCTTATAAAAAATATTAGTCCACTCAGTCCATGAAACAGGAGAGTGTGTATCAGAGTTACCGAGAGGCGTCAATTCTCGACTGTCTACTGCAGGAACCAGACTACTGAGTCTACTACAGGAACCAGACTGCTGAGTCTACTGCAGGAACCAGACTACTGACATTTAGTATTTCATCTCTGGTTAATAAATATTTGTTTTTCTGATTACATCAAAACTATATGATAATAGGTAATAGGTAAATAATATGTTGGGACAACTAGCATAGTATGTCTGTTGTATACTTCACATTCAAATATCATCTGAAACATCAATTGATTGACAGAGTTTCCGAAATCTACCGGTCAGAAGGGTTTGACCACCAAAAATTCATTAAGACCAGTAAAAGGTAAACATACATTTTTTTTTGCTTGGACTAGTAAAACGATTCCAATGACCAGTACATTGTATGTAGGAAACAGATTTCGAAAACTCTGGATTGATAAATTAGAATTTTACGAACAACAAATTGGCCTAGTATCTAATCCTTAATGGATATATCATGACATCATGCAGTCACATCAATATATTAGGCAAACACTAAATTCAAAAGCAATTTATGTTTATTTCCTCAATTGGTATAAAAGAATTCTACTGTAAAGTTTTGTAATAAATACACACCAAGGGCAAAATTCAACCTAAGCAGTACTTCTTCTTCATTGCTGAAGAAATTCAGTTGGTCGAGTAATGATATAATCTTAAGAATAACAAGAGACCCATGGGTCTTAATGGTCACCTGAGAGAAACTGCAACATTCAATTGAACTCTTACGTGAACAGCTCAGTCAAATAAGGTGTAAATTATACTTAAAATAAATTGTCCTTTGCTTTTCAGATTCAGTTTTTTCAACGTCCAAGAGTAAAAGCGCAATATAAAAATACTTATGTACTGTATTTTCACTATATAACTGCTGCTACCCAAAACCTCAGTAACTAGTCCAGGGGTCATTGAATTCCATAATTTTGCTAGTAATCTCATAGAATAGTATTTCATCACATTGCACTAATGAGAAGAGGATAATTTTACTAGATAAAATATACAGTCACTTACCCCCTCATCTATATACATGTAGTTCTGTCCTAGAACCGGAACCTTTAAATGCCTTAATATAGGGATAAGAAATTTCATAATTTTGGTAGAGGGGGCTACATATTATTTTAATCTTGAATAATATATTTACTCAAAATAAAAAAAAAGTAAACAAGACTATGATAAGGATTGAATAATATTTTTTATATTTATCCCCCCCCCCCCACCTAGAGCCTAAACCCCTAGCAGCCTGAGGGGTCAAGAATAATACAATTTTGGCTCCATGCTTTTCATAACCATGCATATACATGTAGTTTTTCTTCAAGCTGTGCAAGGCGTAAAGGAGAGAATTTTTAAAGAATCAATGCATTTTTATTCTATAAGCCATAAAGCCTACCCTAGCACCACAATCCCTGACCCCGGGACCATGGATTTCATAACAGCTCAATATCTGTTTGACATCCCTGGGTAAAAAAGGTTTCTAAAGACTATATTGTTTTAAAAAGGTTATGATCTGACCCCTCAGGCCCCAGGGGTACAGGTGACCATGTAAATTACAATTTAAGTTCTCCTTACCCCAAACATGCTTCAAACCAAATTTGATGAAAAATGGCAGAGACAAAAATGACCTGCAATTAACAATCACAACTAGGTCACCACAGTCACTCAGGTAACCTACAAATAGCCCTTAGTTGTTTCAATATTGTTCTATGCCTTGTGTTGGCAGTACCTCTCAATAACATACACACAGAATAGCTTATGTATACCACTACACCAGATCTGATCGCAAGTATATGTAAATGAGAACAAAATGTGATTTAAATCTATGGAACCTCATCTCATTCACTTAAAAATAAAAAAAAATTAACAGCACAAAATGATTTCTGAAGTTTTAGGAGGAATCCAAATCAGCAGTGAGTATTTTCTTGAAGACTCGGTGAATACACAGCAATCAGTATGTCATCTGATTTATTTGCAATGTGCAAAAACAATTTAGCCAGTCAAATGGTTTTAAAAATACTGCAATGCTAAAAACAAACTGTCAAGTCATTTATAATTATAAGTTACTACTGTAAAATCATTTAAGTTTGTGGGGGCCAATTTTCGTGGATTGCTGAATTTTTACGGGTTCATGGGGACGTAATTTCGTGGATTTTATATTTGTAAGAAAGATAACTCTGGAATGTAATTATGATTCTTTATTCGTTGAGGATGTAAATTCGTGGGTGAGGGGTACCTACGAATTCCACGAAAATTGAGCCACCACGAATTCTAATGATTCCACAGTACCTAATATGGCCCCTAAACATGTAAATATAAATGTAAAATCTACGAGATTTTATAAACATATTTTTCTAATTTCAATTTCTATATGATGAAATAATGAAGATACTATATGGGGGGGGGATAAATTGCGGTGGAAATTTTCACTATATTCGCGGTCTAGACAAATCCGCAAATTTAAGAAACCATGAATATTTTCACTCTCATTATTCTTTAATAAACAATGTGCTTTAAAAAAAGGCGGAGGGCTTATAGTTATTCAAATCCGTGAATTTATGATGAACCCGTCAATGTGTCTAAAATGAAAAAAAATGCGAAAATTACAACTCGTGAAATTATTCCCCTATACAGTAGTATTTACCACCAGTTTTATGCCTTTTCTTGCAATTTAAAGTAAGAAATAAAGCATTCAATCATCTGCCATTGTTTGGTTCCCCCCCTTAAATTGTCTCATTTAATGCTGTGATTTAAGAAACATTGGGCGCATTCAAGAACATGACCTATTTTACTGTTGACCTCTCTTTAAGAAATCTATCTTTGAGAGATACATATACATGTATGCAATAACACAATAAATCAGCTTCTTCAGTGTGCTCTACAGTTGAAGGGAAAAAATGGTAAAAAGTATACAATTTTTTATCAAAAATAAAAAATATGGAAAAATTTAAGTTCTTACACTTCTGACATCATACTTAAGATTACCAGCATTTTCTAGTAAATATCAAATCACACTTCAGAAAGCCATGCATTCTTCATCAAAACAGTGTAAACAAAGCTTCAAAACATGGCATCATTTTAGGAGGTCAAATCAGGTCCGGGTAATGCACGGTCCTTTTCAAGACAACTTGAGTGACAATACATTCAAATATACAGTCAAACCTCATTATCTTGAACTCGGTGGGACCCAGAAAAACTTTGAGATATCCGAGGATTCGAGATAATGAGGGTAAAATATTCAAAGAATAAGTGGTTGGGACTTTCGAATTGCCTTCATATATCCCTGGTATTTTAGAAATCAGTGTTCGAGATACCAAACTTCAACTGTACCTCCAATGATTTAGCTAGGTTCTATTTAACAGCAGTTTTCGAAACCAGCTGAAAATGTGTCTCACATTGAAACACCACCTCAGCAGCCCCAGGAGTACCTGTAAATCTGAATGAAAACCAATGATTACTGTAACATTCACTAACCTGCAGTCTTTGAACTGTAACCCTGCTCTCAGATAAAAATTGGAAGGCAAATGGGATAAAAAGGGTGGTGGATAACCGTACAGCCTGGTATAGTGAGATGGTTATGAAAACTTTTTCGGCTGTCATGGCCCCTCCCATGTACACATAGACTACGAAGGTTAGGAATATAACTAACTTAATGGATGCTAAGAAAGGCCCCAATATTAGCGCCCGTATGTTATTGCTCATTGTAATGCGGCCAGCCTCACTCCTGGAAGACAAAAGACATAGATACCGTGTTAAGTGTTGGTGTGTTAGAGAATACACAGGAAATATAGAATAGATGCCAAGTACCAGTTTTGATGAGTGGATTACAGTAGTTCCTATAATAAATTAGTACATTAAGTGCAATGCTGTGTATCATATGTACCCCATACCTCATGAAAAAATGTATCAATGTTTAAACAAACACTGTAACAATACTAATAATAACAATATTCATAGCGCTCTTCAAAATTTATGAATATGCTGGAAAACACCCAACAAAATTAGCTATCTATAAACATTGACTGAGTTGAAAATTGGACTACTCGTGCAAGGGTTGTCCCATAAAATCATCAACAATGCGTAAACAGGACAGATCGACAGAAAATGGTGAGTTTGATGATGTTATGGTGAGTTTGATGATGTTATAGTGAGTTTGATGATTGATGATGTTATGGTGAGTTTGATGATGTTATGGTGAGTTTGATGATGTTATAGTGAGTTTGATGATTGATGATGTTATGGTGAGTTTGATGATGTTATGGTGAGTTTGATGATGTTATAGTGAGTTTGATGATTGATGATGTTATGGTGAGTTTGATGATGTTATGGTGAGTTTGATGATGTTATAGTGAGTTTGATGATTGATGATGTTATGGTGAGTTTGATGATGTTATGGTGAGTTTGATGATGTTATAGTGAGTTTGATGATTGATGATGTTATGGTGAGTTTGATGATGCTATGATGCACTGGAGAGTTAGTGATTCAGTTCTGTGTAGATTTAGGAATGACGCCTCTACACACTTTCAAATGATTCCAGACGACACAAAAGTATCAGAATATCACTAGATCTTTAGTATGCAAATGACATGGACAATTTTTAAGAAGTTTTGGCACCAAGGCCCATGGTAAACAAAATCATACACACAAATGGCTATTGGCAGCAGTGAAAGATAATATCAATGCAGGCCATCGAAAAACTGTTCCTAAGATTGTCTGCATAGCTGGATGTGGTATGACCGTAACTGATGCAAAACTTCAGAATGACATTGACTATGTCCCATTGTGTATGCAAGATTGGTCCCTCGCCTGCTCAAGATGGATGAAAATGCAAAACCCAATTTTTCTAGCACATTTATCAAAACGGATACTTTGACGTTATCATTGGAGCCCCTTAAGATGATACCACATGTAATATGAAATACCATATCTATTTTATTTGAATATGTATTTGAAATTTGCTATTATACCTATCAATATTTAATGAACTAAATGGTAGAGAAAATTTTAGAATGCATCTTTGATTACTTTTTACTTTATCTAACCATGTCCATGATTTTAGTGGACAACCCTTGTATATCATATATTATGTAGCAAATACCAGATTTCAATCAACTTCTCTACACATACTAAACTCTCTAGACAGCTGTGCCCAAGAATGATCTGAAATTTGTGTGAAATTGACATCCAAAGATTTTCTTTCTCAAACCTTGAATATCAAATAATCTAAAAGAATAAAATAACAATGCCTATTAAGATATTAATTGATACGAGTATGCTCTTTGGCAATTAAACTTTAACAGAAACCTCGAGGGTGCTGATTCAATTCAGCTCTCTACATATTTTTACTGAAATGCTCAACTGCGAGTAAATGATACTCTTTCAATGCAAACATGTGGAGAGATTGTACAGCAATTCTTTCTTTACATTTATATAGCAAAGCACACATAGCCACCCGAAAAACACACAAGTCTGTTCACCTGAAACTCACAAAATTCAAATCCAGCTTCCGACCTAACCACCCACCTCCGTAGAGTAGCATGACAAAGATTCCAATCATGTATCTTACAATTCCATACATACAGCGAGCTAACACAGGTGTTAATATCAGTACGAAAAAATATCGGTGCCTGTCCTTCATGAAACACATGGATCCAAAGGGGGAATTCTGGGATTATTTTGCCTCAGCCATGTGTTTCAACATGATTCTCAATGGAATTAAAGTTATGTAACTTGGAAGCAACCATGGTCTCCCCTACAAACAATCTGTCAAATTCCTGACATCACGAGACAAAACTAAAATCATCAATATTTGATGACAAGTTGCATCTACAAAACTCTCCTTTTGGTAAAGACATACACATTTTATAATAACACACAGAAAAATCATTGGTAGAACTTTCAAATACTGGACAGTAATGAGACTAAGTTAGAGTTGGTTAGTTTGAGTGTGCTTAATGCTCCTTACTAACTATGCTTAATTCCCAGGTTCAGAGGGGATATCCCATGTGCAGAGCTCTTGTTAAAATAGATATTATTCATTTAAATCCTGTAGTCGCACAAAAGGAGTGTACACACTAGACAATTAAGAGTAAGGTGTAGCTGTCAGTCTGTGTACGGGAGACTGTCGAGGTGAGGGATGTTTCTGCACTCAAACTGAACAGTAAAATTTTAGTGTATGATACAGTACAACATCATTATACAGAACGATCAAACTGAACAGTAAGAGTGTAGTGTATGCTACAGTATGGCACCAATATACAGAACGATCAAACTGAACAGTAAGATTTTAGTGTACACTACAGTACAACACCATTATACATAACAAACTGATTCCTTTTTGGATTGCCTGAGCCAAATTCTAACTTTTAAAAAAAAACATCTTTCATCTCAAATCTAGTGATACTGCCCATCTGCCTGTAAATCTGACATTCTGTCATACATTCACTATCTTTTTCCATCCAATGCCACTGCTGGTTTATAAATATGGAAATCTACAAATTGTTGATTGCTGAAATCCTTAAAGTTTGAATTTATATGCAGTAAATTAAAACTTCATTTTTGGAACAATTATGCTTTCAATTACAAAAGAAGTGCTTATAAATTAACATACTGATAGAAAATCAATTTGATGTAAAAACTACATGTAAACCCTTTCATTGTACTTGATGTATCCAGTATTTACACTGCCATTCAAACACCAGTCAAACCTAGCATCTACAGATTATTTACAGGCAAATCAATGATACACCCACAGATACACAGATTATTTACAGACAAATCAATGATCCACCCACAGATACACAGATTATTTACAGGCAAATCAATGATCCACCCACAGATACACAGATTATTTACAGGCAAATCAATGATCCACCCACAGATACACAGGGATACAGTTACAATTACAGAATTTTTCCATCATGTAGCATATGATCAAAATTTAATACATTACATTTGGGCCGATCATTTTGATATTAAGACTCTGTTTCTCAATCTGAGCAATATGCTGTAGTCTGCAAAATTTTAAAATGACACACGTTTTTTGTGCATTTGTCACTGAAGTTGTAGTACCTCCATACGCTATGGAAAAGATATGGATAATGTCATATACACAAAGCCAGCATGTAAGCACTAAGCAAAAGGCACACAATAACTGTACACAGAAGGGCAATATGTGTATGATACATGTAAATACATATACTGTATGTATATATAAATTTCAATTGTTCTAAATGATATTTCAATCGGCGATTAATAAATGCATGTATTTCATCACTCATGACAATTACATGGACTTTCTCTTAATTGTGAACTTCTTTCCTCATGCAACAAACCACCATAACTGCATTAGCATGTAAAATTCTGTTGTTTGCTTTATGCCAGCATACTTCATGAAGCCTATTAGCTTTGCAATCCATGCCCTCGAGCATTTCAAAAAATGAAATTTATTTCTTATATTTACTTTCTACTTTCATTTCTTTTGGAATTCCGTGCCGTTAAAACAGATGCACTATATTTATCAAGATTCATACACATATTGTTTACAACTGCCAACCACAGAGTGTTCATGAGCAAATGGCTATCACTGGAATCTTTAAGATATCAAAGTAAAAAACAATGGAAATATAAAAATGTCTATCAGTTTTTCGATATATGAGATGTTGATTTACATTGAGCCTCTTTATGCTGGCATATTAAATGAAGTGCGTTAGTGCTCCAAGAAATATATGCTAGACTTAGTGTGAAGAAGTTTGAGATATTTCATCTCATACTTTGAAAAACTGCAAGACATTTCTAATATTTGTATTTTAATATCTATTTGAACTGCATTTAATACACAGTGGTTTGACTAGTACATGAAGATTAGGTCAAGTGTATGCTTATGCAGGGAGTAGCCTATTTCAAAAGTTGAAAGTTTATGAGATACTAACTTTCAGTTTCAATTAATATGTTAATGGGAAAAGAATGTGAATGTAAATATTGTGCTATTACTACAACAAGAAAATTTTTAAGAGTTCAGATGATAAATACCCTCTAATCTTAGCGACAAATTCCCCAAAGGGCTTTTCCCAGCAGTACATTTTGATGACTCTCATTCCGCCGATGATTTCATTCATCACCTTCACCCTCTCATCTGTGTGGACTGCCGTCTTGTGTCTAAAAAACAAATAGGTCTAAATCTGTATAAAACAATCATGTGTATACAATAGAATAAAACAAATAGGTCTAAATCTGTATAAAACAATCATGTGTATACAATAGAATAAAACAAATAGGTCTAAATCTGTATAAAACAATCATGTGTATACAATAGAATAAAACAAATAGGTCTAAAGCTGTATAAAACAATCATGTGTATACAATAGAATAAAACAAATAGGTCTAAAGCTGTATAAAACAATCATGTGTATACAATAGAATAAAACAAATAGGTCTAAAACTGTATAAAACAATCATGTGTATACAATAGAATAAAACAAATAGGTCTAAAGCTGTATAAAACAATCATGTGTATACAATAGAATAAAACAAATAGGTCTAAAGCTGTATAAAACAATCATGTGTATACAATAGAATAAAACAAATAGGTCTAAATCTGTATAAAACAATCATGTGTATACAATAGAATAAAACAAATAGGTCTAAAGCTGTATAAAACAATCATGTGTATACAATAGAATAAAACAAATAGGTCTAAAGCTGTATAAAACAATCATGTGTATACAATAGAATAAAACAAATAGGTCTAAAGCTGTATAAAACAATCATGTGTATACAATAGAATAAAACAAATAGGTCTAAAACTGTATAAAACAATCATGTGTATATTACAATAGAATAAAACAAATATGTCTATATAAATAGGATTTACAACATGTCTATAACCGGCTATTTTGAAGACAAATGTGTCAACAAATAAAGTGCATCCCCACGGCACGATATACCCGCCAGATGTTTATTCATTATATAGACATAAAAGTGCATGATACAAAATCATGTCCACCTTAATTGATGTAAAGGTAGCACAGATATCTTTGCTTTTAAGTCTGTGGTAAAATTAAGATTATTTCTTGTAATGTGTCTATTGCATATTGCAATTCAATTGTTAATATATCTTTTGAATTGTTTAACTACAGAAATTTTCATTTTATTACATATATTTAGATATTAGATGTCTTTCACATATGGTATGAATTACTTATTTTGGGTTGTACAAGGATCATACTCATTAATCAATCTTTAACTGTACAAATGTAATTTAGCTCTTATCAAAATGATCTTTGAATCTCCAGCTAAACTCTGAAACATCATGGCTTATTGTCCAAGGGCTACTGGAATCAATTAGACAGATAGCTTAAACTGCTAGAACCACCATCAGCTCAGATGATCATTCCCATGAGACAATTCCTCCATCTGTTCTGTGATGTGTTTGTTAAGTCTTTGCAAATTTTGTAGTACAATACTGCATATATTAATATCATTAATGTTTGAAACAAACTAAGTATTCATATTGTAATTTAGCTACATTTTATGGTGACAATAAACTAAAAATGCAATGTCTTCAGCAAAAACTAAATTTCTGAGAAATAAAAAGCCAAAAATGAATTCTAGTGTAATTTCAAATTTCTTGTCACCTGAGTTTTGCGAAAAGTTTTCCCATGAGGCTTTGAACAGGAACGAGACAGAGGAGGACTGCAAACCCAGCCAGTGCAGAGGGACCTAGCTCTATCCACAGTATAACCAGGACAAATATCGCCTGGCTGGGACCAATCCAAAGGTAGTGGATGAACATCACTGCCTGCACAAAGTAAGTCGTATAAACATGTTTACACAACAGTGTATAAAATTATATATATATAATTATATATATCAAACATTCTTGCATACCAGAGTCTTGATCTACATTTACATCTCGCTAGAAACCGCAAGGCTTATTGAAAGCCACCATAAAAATGCTAAGTTTAGAGTATATCTTCCAATTGTTTTGTTAACTTACAGCTAAAAAGTATGGAAAGCACATGTTGGGTTTGTACATTTCAATCACTGTAATTACATGTATGTGAAAACATAAAGTACTTTGTACCATCTTTTTCCAGTATTTTAAAATAATGTCATAAATCCAAAAATATTCTAAATTTTAAATTATCTTACGACGATCATATGTCGATCTTTATAATTATTTACGTTATTTTACATGAGATTCTCCTCCCCTTCAACAACCAACACTCTTTTTCAAACGTTTTCCAAGTGACCTTTCACGTTTCAACCAATCTTGCCATGTATTCAAGTTCTGACATCTTTTCAACTTTTACCTTATCTTTTTAGCCAGTAAGTTTCTAGTTACACAAGTTTCTCTTTGGTGCATACAATTGTATTTTTAATTAACAGCTGCTCTCAATGATTTTGGCAGAGACTGTATACATGTACATATATCTTTAAGTTTTATGTTCTTCTCTCGTCACAGTGGCGTATATAACATTTAATGTAACCTTTCACTTATCTATTTGGCAGTATTCTAATGTTTTCATTTATACTGGCAGTTGTAATAAACGATCTTCTCAAAAGACAAAGAACTGTTTTAATCTTTAGGCAAAAACAAAGCAGTAACCATTCCAGAAACCAACAACAAAAGCAGCAATACTTCACTGTCGTTAGGCTTGGCCCCTGAAGCTTCTCCACGTATCATTACATAGTATGGTTGGTTATGACACTATTGTTTCGTTGTTGTTTTTCTTTTAGCTAACGCATCAATAGAACATTCATTTTGATTTGGTACGAGGAGTATTTTTAATCTTCACAATCTAGAAGAATGGAGAAGGCTAATTGGCTACCTTTATTACATGATTTTCCTTCTTTTCTTAAATATCTTTTAGGCAGATCGAGAAACTATGCGGAAAGTGCATCTATAATGACAACTCTGGTATACAAAACTAATTTAAATTGATGATATTGGAAAACAATCACTGTCAGCTGAATATCTCTCAGAAAATAAAGATATTACTGTGTCAAATCTGTTGACATCATTGGACATCAAATTGACAATCTGGCCCGTAGTCGTCTGTCCAATAGCCTTGTTACTTAATCGTAGAGCCTGAAAAAGTTCATTTGTAATAAGTCAAAAAAATTTCATATAAGCCAAACGAAAATTTCAATCTGATTAAAATTTTATCCTCAATACGCTCCTCTTTCTTCATCTTTTTTTTTTCTTTTCGTGTACCGACAAGATGAAGAAAGAGGAGCGGATCAAGGATCTGATTTTAATCAGATTGACGAAAATTTGTAACATGACACATTTATGAAATCAACTCCGGAGTGATTCATGACATTTCATCTTTTAACATGACATAATTTTAAATATGATATACTGGTATATTATAATGACTGAAATACTAATTTGTGTTTGATTATAATAAATTTCTCTCTAAATTGGCAAAAAATTAAAAATAATGCTTATACATGAGTGCAACAGCAGGACAAAATAAGATGAAAGGAATTTCCTATATACGCAGATTGCCTCATTTTGAATTACTACTTAGCTTGGGTAAAATAGACCTATATAATTCATATTTTTTCAACAAGAAAAAAATCCCCATCTTTTATAAACAATTAATACCTGAAATATTGCAACCAAACTCTATCAATGAATACATGTACTGCTATACATATACATGTATACCTATCTTTGCAATATTGCATCAAAATTTTCATTGCTAAAAATGATAAGAATGAACTGAATTATACCTTTCTATACAGAAGTGAACAACACGCCACTCGTATCTGCATCCCTATTCGCTGAACTGTGAAGAAATATGGATGGTGAGCAATGGCAAGAATTATGGCTGATAGACTTATTCCCATTGCATACAGGTAGGCATCGGTCTGTGTTATGGTAGACTTTGGTGTGAAGTAGCGAATCAGCTGTCCCAGCAGCAGAGGCTGTATAACTTTAGTTACTTCCTGAAACCAATCAAAGTATGTACAAAAACTCTGTGCTCTGACGTGATTTAAGGAACAGCCCCTAGCTTCCCTGAAAAGAACCAAGTCAGTGTTGTTCCCCCTTATATAACTGCTAGGTCTTCGTAATTCGAGGCTCATATTTTGCTTTTATGAAATGTTGTATGAGCTAACAAATTTCTTCACAAAATGGCACTCGTTTGTAAAATTGTAATTGTAAATAATGATTACTTGCTTATTCTTTAAAATGTGGTTTATTCAGTGTTAATTAATTCTAAAAGAAATGACATTTGTTGACGCCACATGAAATTCTAAATTGTTCTATTTTGATGCAACTTTTCCCCGAATGGTGAATGGGTAGTGGTACTGTTCACATACACCCCCCTCCCCCCCCCCTCCCACAATAAAAAATACTACACATGAGCAAGCAATGTACAAATATTTCTTTCAATACCTGCTTTCTATTGAACAGAATAAGTACATTTCATAGGGGCTAGTGAAAAGTTGGAAACATTGACGCTTTTCCAATTGTTTTACTAATTCTGAGAAATTCTCATTAATGTAGTCAAATCAGCTCCCCTTCTTTTGTTAACAATAACATGCATGTACTCAGTCTGTTGATTTCTACATGTGAATATATGTGAGGAATTATCACATAATTTAGCGAAGTGCACTATTCACCAAATTAAATGACTCACTTTTACATTGGTAAAATATATGTAAAAATTCTTTATTAACTGTTGATTCACTCATGAATTCACGTTCTCACGATTTCATGGCTAAGAGCCATTTCATGATATCATAAAGCTGCAATAATGTAGCACTATCCGATTTTTAAATTTTTTTTATCCAACGTTCTCTCCCAAAAAAACAAGAGGCCCATGGGCCACATCACTCACCTGAGTTACCTTGGCCCATATCTGAAGACTTTCCATATATATTTACATGTAAAACCTTAGTCGGTATTGTGGCCCCAACCTACATCTGGAGGCCATGGTTTTCACAAACTTGAATCTGCACTATGTCAGGAAGCTTTCATGTCAATCTCAGCTCTTCAGGCTCATTGGTTCTTGAGAAGAGGATTTTTAAAGATTTTCTCTATTTATTCTCAAGTAAAACTTTGATCCCCTATTGTGGCCCCAACCTACCCCCGGGGACCATGATTTGAACAAACTTGAATCTGCACTATGTCAGGAAGCTTTCATGTAAATCTAAGCTCCTCTGGCTCATTGGCTCTTGAGAAGATTTTTAAAGATTTTCCCTATATATTTCTATGTAAAACTTTGATCCCCTATTGTGGCCCCAATCTACCCCCAGAGGCCATGATTTGATTGATCGATTGATTGTATCTTGCTTAACGTCTCACTCAGGAATTTTTCACTCATATGGAGACATCACCAAGACCGGTGAAGGGCTTCAAATTTAGGCCTATGCTCAGCGCTTATGGCCATTGAACAGTGAGGGTTCTTTAGTGTGCCACACCTACTGTGACACGGGTCATCCGTTTTTAAGGTCATCTCCGAAAACCCGTGACAGTCACACCTGATGCCGAGCGTTTGGCGATGGAACTATCACTACCTGTTTTATTGACTTAGGTCTGTCGCGGCCGGGATTCGAACCCCAGCCTTCCGCATGCGGGGCGAACTCTCTAACCTTTCGGCCACCGCAGCGGTTTGAACAAATTTGAATCTACACTATGTCAGGAAGCTTCCATGAAAATTTCAGCTCCTCTGGCCCAGTGGTTCTTGAGAAGATTTTTAAATGACCCCACTCTATTTTTGCATTTTTGTGATTATCTCCCCTTTGAAGGGGGTATGGCCCTTTATTTGAACAAACTTGAATGCCCTTTACCCAAGGATGCTTTTGACCAAATTTGGTTATAATTGGCCCAGTGGTTCTTGAGAAGATGAAAATGTGAAAAGTTTACGACGATGCCGACAGACAACAGACAAATTTTGATCAGAAAAGCTCACTTGAGCCTTCAGCTCAGGTGATATACACAGGAGTTCAGTACATTGTATATATACAATATACAGTATTTCAAACACTGCCCCCCTTTTTTAATTGTAATTACATGAAACTAGTAAGTGATTGCAAGTGTGTCTGACAATGTATTTTACATTACACACGTTGAGAGAAGAATGGTATTGATGAGAAGTACACATTGCACACTACAGCTAAAGTACAAACTACATGTATATTTCTTACTTCAATGAACACAATCACTCCTAATAAGGCATAATGTAATCCAAAAATCCTCAAAATACATTTGAACAGGCTTGGAGATTTATTCTCTTTTTCCTTCTTTTCCACTTCAATATGCCACTCTCTGAAAATTAAAAATACACATTACTAGAACATTACTAAGTAATGGTGAAAATTTTGATCTTAATTTTTCGACCTTGACCTCATCACTCACATATATTTGACCTTGGATTTTCAATTCATTAAGTAAAAAGTCCTCAAAGTCATGACCAATACTACATGATTACTACCTGGAGCCACATTTGTCTCCCACCGCCACAAAAAAAGTTGCAATACAAAAGTCCCATAACTCCTGTCAAATTCAAATGGCGGCACAATATAATCAACTACTTATGGTGACTAACAATTCTACAAAATTTGAACAAAATCTGTTAAGCGGTTTCGGAGGAGTTGCGTCCACACGGACGGGCACCTGTATTTCTATTAGTCCTCTTTCGCATGGAGGTGGGGAACAAAAATTGCTGACGAAAAAACACAACAAGCAACTTCAATAAAGTTATGTCCCACCATCTAAGTTATAATTATGCTAATTTGGAATAGGGGAAACATATCATAATAAATTTCAATGCTAAATTACGAAACATGTACAGGTATTGGATATATTATACAGACACCATTTGGTATGTTCTATGAGCTGGTGAATATAACTTTGACCTCCTGAACTCAAAAGTGATAAGGGGCATCTTATTATGATAGAGATGTTTCATGTGAAGTTTCATCGCAAAAGCTCAAATAGAACTGGGACATTATAGTATTCACAAACTGTGTTTTTTTACAATATTATTTGACTTTGTGAGCTTTATCTTTTCAACTAAAATGCAATCACAGGGATTCTTAATCATTATTCTCTTTCTGCAAATATTAAAATGCATTTGATATATCATTTGGAAACCACTTCTTACTATACATGTGACCTAGCTGGTGTTCTTGACCTTAATATCAACTATTTCTGGGTGTATAGTAAGCCACCTTATTAAATATCAGATAGGGTCATATCATACACTTTTTGTGAATTTCATTGCTAAATCTAAGAAGGTAAACCAATGTAAAACAAAACCAACAGACTCAAATCAATATTCCCCTCTGCATTCATTAAGGAACAAATGTACTTGTTGCATTAGCCTAGTTAATATTAATCAAAACCAACAGACTCAAATCAATACCCCCCTCTGCATTTTAAAAGTAGCAAACAAATGTACTTGTTATATATACGTGTATTAGTCATTGTGACTGACTAAAAGATGGACTGATTGACTTTCAAAAAAGTGAGGACAATAAATGATAAACACATGGACATTGCATTCCTCTGATACATTGTAACAAATGTACAAGTCGTCTTCATGAAAATGTTTAAAACTTGCTAGCCTAGCCAGTAGGAGCAGTGAACTAAGGTATCTCAATTTACTAGCCGGAGCACAGTAAAATTTACTGCCCCCCCCCCCCCCACCACCCCCCAATTTGCATTTCATAGCTCTGCACCTATTTATCACCTATATCTTGAGTAGTATGCATAAAAAAATAAATCTTATGATCATATTAAATAGTATTATTTTCACTTTCTGTTTGCTTCTGTATTAAATTATTGTCGTTTTAATGGACATCACATCCTCTCTGTACATCATAGGTGCCACAACAGTAATTATTCCACTATAAATTACTATACAGGGGAAAAAAATCATTATAAGTCAGTTTGTTGAATTAATGCCAAAGAACTCAGCCGAACCAGTCTTTTTTTTTTTTTGTCAACACTAGTGATAAAATGATTGTCGCTGACAATCGATTGTCAGTCGTTTTTGGCTCTTCGATTCCGATTATCGATTCTATTTTCCATAATCGATTGTTGCTTGTACACTAATTAATATCTAATCCGAGATTCATCTGACTGTTAATCCCGCTTTTATATTGAGATGTGTGTGGGGGAGAATCATAGTGGACTCCACATTGAAAATTGGGAATTCAGTGACACCAGCTAGTGTGTATACTGCACATATCCATAAAACTAAATAGAAATAACTCCAAAAATAATAAACATTATTAACCACATGTAAATACCGATTATATCAATCATTGATTGAAACTTTTCTTCCAATTATGACCGATTATCGATTATGAAAATTTCCCGATTTTTCAACACAGAAAAAACAACACCCTACACGTACAGCATGTTTTATTTTTTTTCACCCGCAAAACTACCCTCGTGTATTTTTCACATACATGTAAACAGTCCTCTTGTACTTAAGAAGTCTTAGCTATCAACATCAATAATTACAGGTTTTATGCTGATTTACTAGATTCTTCCTACACGTTTGTACTGAATTTGATACCCACTATTTATTAGAGCACAGATATATAGACATTTACTTTTCTGTCTTCTTCAAACTATTATGTTCTACATTTCTTCAGATTGCTAATGAATAATGTGCCCATCTGCGGATTTGAACCCAGGGCATCACACTTGCTAAGCGAATATGCTATCCATTACGCCACCAAAGCTCTTCATTTGACTAATTTCATTTTAATTGGACAATTACTGGTATGATAACTTTTTAATTTGAAATATTTGGCAGTTTTTTACCTATGTTTCAACAAGTTATTCATTGGATATTTGCACAATTTATGTACAAGTTACCATGACAATTTAAAAGAATAGTTTTAAATTAGTTATTGCTTAAAATTTACTTTAAAAAATCCACAAACCCTGAATTTTATGTGCTATCTATTGATTTATTTTTATTCTGATGGTAAATTTATGCAATTCAGACAATAAAAAATATCCTATATCTATACATGACATATAAAAACAAGTGGCCCATGGGCCACATCGGTCACCTGAGTCACCTTGGCCATTATCTGAAGACTTTCCATGTATATTTGCATGTAAAACTTTAGTCACTATTGTGGCCCTAACCTACCCCTGGAGGCCATGATTTTTACAAACTTGAATCTGCACCATGTCAGGAAGCTTTCATGTAAATATCAGCTCTTCTGGCTCATTGGTTGTGGAGAAGAAGATTTTTAAAGATTTTCCCTATATATTTCTATTTAAAAGTTTGATCCCCTATTGTGGCCCCAACCTACCCCCGAGGGTCATGATTAGAACTAACTTGAATCTGCACTATGTCAGGAAGCTTTCATGTAAATTTCAGCTCCTCTGGCCCAGTAGTTCTTTAAAAAAAGATTTTTAAATGACCCCACCCTATTTTTGCATTTTTGTGATTATCTCCCCTTTGAAAGGGACATGGTCCTTCATTTGAACAAACTTAAAAACCCTTTACCCAAAGATGCTTTTGGCCAAGTTTGGTTGAAATTGACCCAGTGATTCTGGAGAAGAAGATGAAAATTTGAGAAGTTTACAACGACGCCGATGACAGACAAATTTTGATCAGAAAAGCTAACTTGAGCCTTTGGCTCAGGTGAGTTAAAAATCTACAAGTCCATTAGACTTCTTGAATGTTGATTTTCACTGACTTGAACTTAACTCGGATCAGTGAGTTTTCTTTGTTACCTTTCAAGTTTCTTTCCAAGTTCTTCTGACGAGTCTTCGTTTGTAACATTGTACATGTCATCTACCTCCAGTCTTCTTTTGTACCCAATTTTGAAAATAGGATTCATCCACCTGTAATAATAAATATCTTATCTAACAGAGAGTTTAACAATAACAAAGAATTATGATACATGCCTTCAGTAGATACTACTACAGTCTATGTAATCAATGAACACACAGGACATTCGGTCCTATGTAATCAATGAACACACAGGACATTCTGTCCTGTGTAATCAATGAACACACAGGACATTCGGTCCTGTGTAATCAATGAACACACAGGACATTCGGTCCTATGTAATCAATGAACACACAGGACATTCGGTCCTGTGTAATCAATGAACACACCGGACTGAACCAAATTTTGTCAGACTGAAAAACCTAATGTTAAAAAGTGAAACACGTGAAAATGCAGAATCAAGGAAATCATATTTATTATACTAGTAATACTATTGATTTCTTTTACCAGGATAACACAGTGATGAATATCTGTCCCACTCTCGCGTGTAAACAAGTTGTTTTGCACCTTACTAAGTACGAGAGTTCTCCAAAGAGAAATAACTCGGACGTATCTCGAAACCGGTGTATTGAAGTAATGGGATCTAAATTAGGAGATGACGGGTGAATTTAGCATGCACACATATGGCAATAAACATCAACTGAAGTGTGCTTATACTATGACAGAGAAAAATCTTTGATTTATTGTTTGACATCAAATGATCGTGATTAACTTGATGAATTACATGTACATGTATTACAACTTACAATGAAAAAAGGAGAGGGGTGTTAAACATCAAACTTAATTACTATTATGTGGATGCTGGAATATAAATTTACAATGCATCTTTTCAATACTACATGAGGATTACTAGATAATTTTCAGGATAATCACGGCCACCTTGCCATAAAATAGAGAGCTTTGATGATTTTTATTTATCCTACTGTGCAATTTTCAGTAGATTACAGATACTCCCCATTTTTTCATCATTCCATTAAAGTAAAGGCTATGTCATGCACGCACAGTCGCATGTTGGGGGGTCCAAACCTACTTCCTAGGCTATGGGCCGTGTATAAATAAATATTTTGGCCATTTGTATGCGCTTCTAGTTTGAAAATACATTTAATACTACAGTCCATAGTTTCAAGTGGATGCATGAGATGGAACCCATTTCAATAGGGTCAGAAATGTCTGGATCCGCTCATATGTACGTGTGGCTGTGATTGCTCTAAAATTAGCTCCGTCAACATATTGCAATAAATTCATTCATAGATTCATTGATTATACTACATGAAAAGTCAATACAGATAAAATGAAAGTAGACCATTTCTAAATATAGTCAGCTGCTGATCGTCAAAAATAAAGCAATCCACGTTGTTTAAACAACCACTTATCCATTTTCCTACCAGATATATCGATGCAGTTTTACCCTTCTATTTTCATTCAATTTATATCTTTTATGAATTCAATAAATTGGAAAAGGTCAAAAACTCGGAACTAATGATTAGTTAAATAATTTCTCAATTGACTTACCAAAATAGCAACTTTGACAGAGGATTTGCTGTCAAAATTGGGTTTGGGTTGTGATGTTTCAGGCTTTCATCCATGACTGCAGCAGAACAATCTGACCATCAAATATCAAACCTTGTCAGAGTATATCATGTCACGACTGAACTGCATGGTGATTGCATAACAAGGCACGGCATTTTGGTAGCAGGGGACAGTTTCGCACTATAGGCCCGGTCAACTTTTTCCAAAAATGGAATTACCCCGTATTTGAAGTGATATTACATGTGCAAAAATGTATACAATAATTTTAGGATGCATGTGAAATGTAGCTGAGTGCTTAGTAAAAATGTTGATATACAACATGTAGGTGTCGCCATGATTCCTAGCATATAGATGGTTGCAAATACGAAACTAAGACACGTGGTCAGTTGCTGAAGAAATTCCGGTGAAAACATGCAGGGTCTAGCAAAAGGTCTGTAGCTGTGAGGGAAGGTGGATGGCCCCATATGAGAGGTAGATTTTTGAGAAGGGCAGATAGGGTTCTTGATTGTGCACAGTGTCTAAATCCCCATGTTTGGTACTGTGATGGTGTGGGGGTGGTGCGGATTAGCCCAAATGAGGGAAAATCAAAGCAAAAAAGGGGAACCTGCTCAGAGCATGTTTTGTGCACCAGCACCAGTATTTATAGATTACATGTAATTTAGGGTAATAATTTATTAACTACACTAATATGAAATACAAGTATGGACATAAAAGGGAAATATGATTTTTCATTAGTCTGTCATAATCTGACTTTGGTGTATACCCCCTATCCACATGTTTCAAAACCAAAGAAACTGTCCCCTGCCACCTTTCGGTAGTGGATCCTTACTTCCGGAAACTTTCATAAATAACTTGTTCTGTGTATTACTCGTTCAAAATAAGTAAACGGGGTTATTCAAAGTCAAAATCAATGTGCCAAGAACGGCCTGACAATCAGTATGAAACAAGTCAGACAACATTCGACCCAATGATAGCTTGTATTAATTGGCAAACTATCAAATTATTAAAGATGTGTTTAGACTTTAGTTAATTTCTGGTCTGTATCCTTCAAGTTATGACCAACACATGCATGATACATCATTCTTATTTTCTATGATTGAAATCCATATATACTCCATGCAAAACTTACATGTAATTTTTGCAATTTTATGCACAGCTGGATACTTCTTTTGTGATTTTTTTAAATTACATATGTTTTAATATCAAAAATTTTCAAAGGTCCAATATTTTAGATATTGCAAATTGTCTAGCTCTAGTATATATTCAACTTGGACATGAAATAAAGCATTATTGTTTGTAAGATAATTGAATTAAAAGTTTAAAATACTTTATAATATTTTTTGTTCATTGCTGCATTTGCAAAACAAATGCAGCTGTCCAATCAGTGTTGACAATAAAAAAAAAAAAAAAAAAAAAAGTTGGAGTCCTATCAGTATGTAAGTCAAAATAAACGTGTGTCCTATTGCATTTCGCACCGGTCCCAACCCCCCAATAAATATTGACTGGTCCCTAAATGCCATATCTTCGCTAGTAAAGGGTTTTTGGTTCACTCCGTTTTCGGTCTACTCTGCTCCACATAACCACAATTCCTGGATCCGCCCCTGGTCTACTCTGCTCACCATAATCGAGTGGACCGAAGAAGATGTCGCAAAGCAACGTGCTGATAAACCCTTTAGACCAATTTTCTTCAAGTTTTTGTTAAATTATTCATGGTCAAATGTAAATTATTCATGGTCAAATATAATACACTGTAACTGTCTTTTGACAAACTTCTGTGAATAAAAATAATTCAGTTATTGCTCTAATCTTAGATTCCGTTGACTCGTATATCCCTGCTAATCAGCATAGAGGAGTCCTCGAATTATCTTTACTCGTGTAAAACTTAGAGAAGTGGACAGGTATCTTACATCCTAGATAGCATTACTACATGTACGTTGGGTCATTGCCACCATTGGACCAATGTCAACATAACACTTTCTCACTCGTGTTCAAAGATTAGTTGGTAACACAATAAAAACGTTGGGCGAACATCATTTATATAATTTGATGAGGTTTATTGAGTACATGTACACGCACGACGTTAACCCAACATTGGGGCGATGTCAAAATGTCAGGGTAAAATGATGTACATAATTGTATCATTCAGATATCATGTTTTATATAGAACGTGATGTGGTATAAATATTAAAGTTTGATTAATAATTTAAAAATATGTACATGCATATGTGTAAAGAAACTTTGCTGCCCATGCTTATGTGGGATACTACCAGATTTACTTTGTTAGAAATACATTTTGATGTAGAATTGGAAATAATACCTCAATTAAATTATGAAACAAAATTCTATAATCAAACAAAGGGAGAAAGGGTTTAAAACTCCCGTTGGGAAAATAACAGTTATCAAGACATTACTAATCCATATTTTAATGTCAATCCTAAACCCATCTGAATGCTACCTTAAGGAAATACAAGAGGCCCAAGGGCCTAGAATCGCTCTTCTGATAAATAGTACAACCCCACCATTTCTATTCTTAGCCTCTTAGTATTCTAAATCTTTAGTTAAATCCTAAGAATTCAAAAAAAGTAGGTCAATGTGACCTACTTTTTGGTTTACACATTTTGAGAACCCAAGAAATATCAACTGACAAAGTTTGATGATTTTAAGCCAATTAGTATCTGAATATTGAAATATAGCTGTCAAATTCCAATCGTAGGTCATGGTGACCTACTTTCTGGTCAGCAAACTCCGAACATGCAAGACCCATCAACTGACAAAGTTTGATGACTGTAGGTCAAATAGTATCTGAAATATATAAATATAGGTGTCCAATTCCAAAAGTAGGTCAAGTTGACCTACTTTTTGGTCGAAACCCTTCGAACATGCAAGACCCATCAACTGACAAAGTTTGATGACTGTAAGTCAAATAGTATTTGAAAATATAAATATAGCCGTCAAATTCCAAAAGTAGGTCAAGGTGACCTACTTTTTGGTCGACACACTCCATTGACTCAAGATGCATCAACTGTCAAAGTTTGATGATTGTAGGTCAATTAGTGACTGAAATATATAAATATAACTGTCAAATGCCAAAAGTAGGTCACGGTGACCTACTTTTTGGTCGACACAAACCGAAGACTGAAGACGCATCAACTGACAAAGTTTGATGATCCTAGGTTTTACAGTGCCCAAAATATGCATCTAAAATTGAAAATGTGAAATTTGAATATCTGCAAAATTCAAAAAGTAGGTCACTGTGACCTACTTTTTTATAAATATGTTTCAAGGCCTCAAGATGCATCAACTTACAAGATTTGATGATTCTAAACCTCTCGGTATTTGAAATAACAACTTAAAATATATCTATAAATGATAAGCCATAAAATTCAGAAAGTAGGTCACGGTGACCTATTTTTCAGTTGACGCATTTCAAGGTCCCATGATCCACCAACTGACAAGTTTTGATGATCATAGGCTTCAAAGTGTCCAAGATATGCATCAAAATTAATTTTAAAATAAATACCTGCAAAATTCAAAAAGTAGGTCACCGTGACCTACTTTTGAGACAACTTGACACAAGGTCCTAAGATGCATCAACTGTCAAAATTTGATGATCCTAGTCCTTATAATGACTAAAATATCTAAGATTTAAGGAATTTAAAAAAAAATTAAATTTAGGTCAACTTTGAAGTGACCTTGAGACCATGCCCTTTGCCCCAGGGTAATGCCTTGAACAATTTTTAATCTACAACATATCCTCATCCTTATGTGTAAGTTTGGTGATAATCTGCCCAGTGGTTCTTGAGAAGAAGATTTTTTAGCAACCACTACTTTTGTTTGTATTTTCCTGATTATCTCCCCTTGTTAAAGGGTCACATCCCTTTATTTAGTATGTATGAAATCCCTTGGGCCAATGATACCCTGTAACAAATTTGAAAAAAATTGGCCAAGGGGTTCTTGAGTTATAGCCCTTTTTCTAAAAAGTTTACGCACACCGCACACCGCACAAATGGCCATAGCATTAACTCTTTGAGCCTTTGGCTCAGAAGAGCTAAAAAAAGATATTTTTCTTGTTTATATAGAATAATTCAACACATAGGTTAAAAATTGAGGTCATTGTTAAAAATATGAAAATGGGGGGATTAATGCACTTTTAGATTAAATGTTGAGTGTTAAGAGATATTGTGTCGCCTGCGTTACGCAGTGGCGACATATAGGGATCACTATCCGTCGTCTTGCATCGTCCTGCGTCGTCGTCTGGCGGCGTCGTCTGGCGTCGTCGTTGTCACAAAAAATTTCTGTCACAGTTTTCTCAAGAACCACATGGGGCAACTCCCTGATATTTGGCACACAGCATCACTGTGGCCAACTGTATTGTGTAAGACATTTTCGAATCTGTCGCTTATCAACTTCCTGTTTGCCGGGACTTAGAATTTTTTACAGCAAAAAAATTTCTGTCACAGTTTTCTCAAGAACCACATGGGGCAACTCCCTGATATTTGGCACACAGCATCACTGTGGCCAACTGTATTGTGTAAGACATTTTCGAATCTGTCGCTTATCAACTTCCTGTTTGCCGGGACTTAGAATTTTTTACAGCAAAAAAAATTCTGTCACAGTTTTCTCAAGAACCACATGGGGCAACTCCCTGATATTTGGCACAGAGCATCACTGTGGCCAACTGTATTGTGTAAGACATTTTCGAATCTGTCGCTTATCAACTTCCTGTTTAGTGACAAAAACCATTTCAATAATTTACTTTTTCAACATTATACTTGATATATTACATATAGAATGAACTAGCAGGCGACACATGTCTTCCGGGGAAGACTTAATACTGCGTGTTCAGTACACATATTGATCAACTTATGATTACATGTATATAGCATTTCTTCAGAAAACCAATTGAACATAGATCTCTAATTATTTAGAAATGTTTTTACGGTAATAAATTTAACTTTAATTTAAAGGAGCTATTCGAGCAATCCGGTTATGTGTCAATTCCAGTCAAAGAGAGATCAGCAGCATCGTAAAGGAATGGTTCCGGCATTCCTGTGACCGAGAAGGAGGACGCAAAGAAAGGGAAGAACGAAATCAGAGAAAGATCACAAAATGAATTTGAAGACAGCGCTTAATGACTATCATGATTATGAATTATAAATGTCTGTGTTCAGAGACTTGGAAACATTTATTCTAAGAGCAAATTATTGTTTACATTTAAAAATGTTTAATTGGCATTTTTTCTATTGCGGGCACACAATAAGTCTAATCACTTGTATTTTATTTTGTTTTGATAATTTGTAGCAATATCAGAATTAAGCCTGATATTATTTGAACCTTTGATTGGATAAATTGTTTCAGCCTTATTTGTGATCAATTTAATAAGCAGGCTTTAATTTTTACTGATTGGAGGTACAGGGGATTACTTAATGTGTAGAATGACAACATTTTGAAAACATTGGCTAGATTTTGCACACAATATATTGTAGTGTTTAAAGGAAAAACACATTAATAACCAAGTATTATAATGATATCTGACCAACGTTGGCCCAATGTCAAAAACATGAAATCGGGTCAATATATATTGGGCCAACGTTGACCCAATGTCACACTCATTGGGGCAATATTGGCCCAATGTTAGCTTGCTTTCTGGGATAGTACTTAGTGCTTTTTTACCCAAGGTCATTAATTGGTGATTAATTTATTTCAAGAATTCATTTTCATGATAAGAAAATTTAGAATAGTTGACATTAATCATTTACTGTAATTATATGTACATATAACACCAAGCTTTGTGAGGGAAAAACAGGACAAGAAAGGGATGAAAGTGTATGCTTTTCTTAAACGTCACTGAATTATGACGTCACAATGTACTGTATGTCATAATGTGTACGACGTAACATATTCACCCGTACGACCAAACATAAACATACTGTGCACTTATCAAAAGAAGATGATTTTTGGAAATGTTTTCCGTTCTATGCCAGACGACAATGATTTGAAAAATGACTTTGTACCTTATGAACAGGTTAAGGACACCATCTCGAAAATTGAAGTTTTAAAAGCTGCGAATGCAAATGTTTCTTCATTCCTGCCGTCATGGGCAGATGATGAATATTTCATGCAGTTGCATAAACCGAAGGGGATAAAGAAGAGAAATGTGTTTGAGGCAAGCATGGAAACGGGAGAGGCATTGCTGGAGAAAGAGTCAGAAGACAAGGCAACCATTGAGAGCGGACGGGCAAAACTGAATACAGAGAATGGACAAATCACACATTCTGTTCCTGAAATCAGTGGCGAAGAACTTGATATAAAAACAGAGGATGTTGCAGTAAACATCCCAAGTATTATCGAAAAGACACGTGCAATAGTTCGCCAAGATATAAGAGTCCAGAAACTAGATCAGGATGACGAAAGTGTTATGGAAGAAACAAAAAATGTGAACACCTCGGATGTGAACCAGGAAAACAAATGTCTACAGAAACCTGTTAAATTACAAGAGTTAAAACAGAAAACCAAGCCAGTCAAAAGTGGACTGGGGAAATCTGAGGAGCATATTGCATTAAAAACAGGGAAAATACAAAAGTTCATTCCCCGAAAACTATTTCTATCGAGTATAGAAACATTTAAACTTCCACCAGATACCCAGCATTCCACCAAGGGCAAAGGAGAGGAGACCAAGCCCGTGAAACCAAAGCCTCTACAGAATAGGTTCATCTGCACCACGGGACTTTCTCCTGTGGATGAACCCCGTGTGGTGAGACCACACAGAACATGGAGGGATCGAATTCTCCGGTTTTTTGGATTTAAAAGATAAACTTACTGAAAATTTATGAAGATATGAACGTGCTTATAAAGAATTTTTTTGTACTTTGCAGACGTATTATGGATGTTCCTGGTGTTCTAATGTAGATTAAATTTGTTTTAAAACTGTTATACCTTGATTGTCCCCATTCTGACTCTAAATACTGTGAAGCATTATGACGTCAGCACATCATCTTAATTTAGTTAAAAAATGGTGTACCCGAGGCGTGCACAAAACATAACCTTTTTTAATGAATATAAAAGGAGCATAAATAGCTATTTTTGTATAGATCGGTAAAGTTGGCTACTAGTAACCAGCTACTAGTAACTGGCTACTTAAAAAGAGAAAAGTTGGCTACTAGTAGCCAGCTACTTGAACCAGGAAAAGTTAGCCACTAGTAGCCAGTTACTAGTAGCCAGCTACTAAAAGTAAGAAAAGTTAGCTACTCGTAGCCAGCTATTACAAAATATAAAAGTTATAATTACTGATAGCTCGCTACCAGATAAAGGTTAATGAGTTTGAAAATTATTATCTATCAGATTTATTTCTAAATAGGACGAGGAGTCGTATGATATTTCATGCTCAATTATCCCCAGTTGCATAACGTTGCAATGCAAAATACGAATAAACTTTTTCAACTGAGTGTTTACTTTAAAAGTGATACGGATTGAATTCAGACCTTCAATTATTTGATATACCATCCATTTTGAGATATCGGCTACTTTTACAATTTGATTGGAGTTACCCTGAAATTTCAACATAAGTGTGATTACGGTAAGAAACTTTATGTTTAACTTTATGTTTGTATTGGATATCTGACGAATTTACGACTATACATATGACAAGAAGTGATAGATGGTGTTTTGGTACGCCACGAATTTTCAGATATCGCTCTTTAGGAAATCAGTTACATTTTGATTATCGGTACAATGAAATTTCAAGATCCGTGTGAATACCATAAAGAACTCCGTGTTTATATCATATATTTAACTAACTTACAACGATACGTATGGCGAGTAGTGATATTGGGTATCGTGATATGTCATCAATTTTCAGATATCACGCTTAAAGAAGTCAGCTACATATACCTTTCGATGGCAGGTAAACTGAAATTTCAAGTTTTCGCAACTACCAATATCATAAGGCACTCTGAGTTTGTATTAGATATCTGACTAATTTACAATTATCAAAGTGAAGAAGAGTGATATTAGGTATTCTGACATGCCATAATTGTCCAGATATCACGCTTAAGGAAGTCAGCTACTTATACCTTTTGATTCCTGGTATCCTGAAATTTCAAGTTTTTCATAAATATCTTAAAGAATTCCGTGTTTGTATTAGATATCTGACTAGTTTAGAACTACCCACGTGGAGAGTAGTGATATTAGGTATCGTGAAATGCCAACAATTTTCGGATATCAAACTTAACGAAGTCAGCTACTTATACCTTTTGATTGCAGGTAACCTGAAATTTCAAGTTTTTCATAAATATCTTAAAGAATTCCGTGTTTGTATTAGATATCTGACTAGTTTAGAACTACCCACGTGGAGAGTAGTGATATTACGTATCGTGAAATGCCAACAATTTTCGGATATCAAACTTAACGAAGTCAGCTACTTATACCTTTTGATTGCAGGTAACCTGAAATTTCAAGTTTTTCATAGATATCTCAAGGAACTCTGTGTTTGTACTAGATATCTGACTAATATACAATTATCCACGTGACGAAGACTGATAATAGGTGTTTTGATATACCATCAATTTTAAGATATCGTGTTTAAGGAAGTTAGCTACTTTTACCTTTTGATTGCAGGTAAACTGAAATTTCAAGTTTTATCAAATATTTTAAGGAACTCCGTGTTTGTTTTAGATATCTGATTAATTTCTTAATCCACATATGACAAGATGTGCTATTAGGCATCTTGATATGCCATCAATTTTCAGATATCGCCCTTAATAATGTCAGCTACTTATACCTTTTCATTCCTAGTAATCTAAAATTTCACGTTTTCCGTGCAGATCTTAAGGAACTCTGCGTTTGTACTAGTAAATATTTCATTCATTTACAATCTCACATATGATAAGGAGTGATATTAAGTATCTTGATATGCCATAAATTTCCAGATATCACTAGTAAGGAAGTCAGCTACTTAAAGCATTTGATTCCTGACAACCTGAAATTTCAAGTTTTTCATAAATATCTTAAGGATCTCCTTGTTTGTATTAAATATCTGACTAATTTACAACTATCCATGTGAAGTGGAGTGATATTAGGTATCTTGATATGCCATCAAATTTTAGATATCACGCTTAAGGAAGTCAGCTACTTATACCTTTTGAATGCAGGTAACCTAAAATTTCAAGTTTTACGTAAATATCTTAAGGTACTCTGCGTTTGTATTCGATATCTGACTAAGTTCCAACTATCCACATGAAGAGGAGTGATATTAGGGATACTAGGGATCTCGATATGCCATCAATTTTCAGATAACACCCTTTAGGAAGTCATCTACTTATTTTTTTATTTTTTTTACCTAATTAACCTGAAATTTGAAGTTTTCCGTAAATATCTTGAGGAACTCGGCGTTTGTATTAGATATTTGACTAACTTACAACCCTCCACGTGAAGAGGAGTGATATTATGTATCTTGATACCTATTATTATACCTCTTCACGTGGATAGTAGTTTACTAGTCAGATATCTAGGAGAAACACATAGTTCCTTAAGCTATATGCAAAACATTTTAAATTTCAGGATGTCTGGAATCAAAAGGTATAAGTAGCTGACTTCGTCGAACGTGATATCTGGAAATTTATGACATGTCAAGATACCTAATATCACTCTTCTTCACTTTGATAATTGTAAATTAGTCAGATATCTAATACAAACTCAGAGTTCCTTAAAATATTGGTCGAAAACTTGAAATTTCAGGTTACCTGCAATCAAAAGGTATAAGTAGCTGACTTCCTTAAGCGTGATATCTAAAAATTGATGGCATATCAAAATACCTAATACCTTTCCACTTCACATGGATAGTTGTAAATTAGTCAGACATCTAATACAAACACAGAGTTCTTTAAAATATTTATGAAAAACTTGAAATTTCAGGTTATCTGCAATCAAAAGTTATAAGTAGCTGACTTTGTTAAGTTTGATATCCGAAAATTGTTGGCATATCACGATACCTAATATCACACCTCTTCACGTGGGTAGTTGTAAATTAGTCAGATATCTAATACAAATACAGAGTTCTTTAAGATATTTATGAAAAACTTGAAATTTCAGGTTACCAGGAATCAAAAGGTATAAGTAGCTGACTTCCTTAAGCGTGATATCTAAAAATTGATGGCATATCAAGATACCTAATATCAGATTTTGTCATATGTGCATTGGTAAATTAATCAGATATTCAAAACAAAGACGGAGTTCCTTAAAATATTTTCTAAAAACTTTAATTTTCAGGTTACTTGCAATCAAAAGGTATAAGTAGCTGACTTCTCTAATCGGGATATCTAAAAATTGATGGCATATCAAGATACCTAGTACCACTCCACTTCACATGGATAGTTGTAAACTAGTCAGATATCTAATACAAACACGGAGTTCTTTAAGATATTTATAAAAAACTTGAAATTTCAGGTTACCAGGAATCAAAAGGTATAAGTAGTTGACTTCCTTAAGCGTGATATCTGGAAATTTATGGCATGTCAAGATATCTAATATCACTCTTCTTCACTGTGATAATTGTAAATTCATCCGATATCTAATACAAACTCAGAGTTCCTTAAAATATTGGTAGAAAACTTGAAATTTCATGTTACCTGCAATCAAAAGGTATAAGTAGCTGACTTCCTTAAGCGTGATATCTAAAAATTGATGGCATATCAAAATACCTAATACCTTTCCACTTCACATGGATAGTTGTAAATTAGTCAGACATCTAATACAAACACAGAGTTCTTTAAAATATTTATGAAAAACTTGAAATTTCAGGTTATCTGCAATCAAAAGTTATAAGTAGCTGACTTTGTTAAGTTTGATATCCGAAAATTGTTGGCATATCACGATACCTAATATCACACCTCTTCACGTGGGTAGTTGTAAATTAGTCAGATATCTAATACAAATACAGAGTTCTTTAAGATATTTATGAAAAACTTGAAATTTCAGGTTACCAGGAATCAAAAGGTATAAGTAGCTGACTTCCTTAAGCGTGATATCTAAAAATTGATGGCATATCAAGATACCTAATATCAGATTTTGTCATATGTGCATTGGTAAATTAATCAGATATTCAAAACAAAGACGGAGTTCCTTAAAATATTTTCTAAAAACTTTAATTTTCAGGTTACTTGCAATCAAAAGGTATAAGTAGCTGACTTCTCTAATCGGGATATCTAAAAATTGATGGCATATCAAGATACCTAGTACCACTCCACTTCACATGGATAGTTGTAAACTAGTCAGATATCTAATACAAACACGGAGTTCTTTAAGATATTTATAAAAAACTTGAAATTTCAGGTTACCAGGAATCAAAAGGTATAAGTAGTTGACTTCCTTAAGCGTGATATCTGGAAATTTATGGCATGTCAAGATATCTAATATCACTCTTCTTCACTGTGATAATTGTAAATTCATCCGATATCTAATACAAACTCAGAGTTCCTTAAAATATTGGTAGAAAACTTGAAATTTCATGTTACCTGCAATCAAAAGGTATAAGTAGCTGACTTCCTTAAGCGTGATATCTGGAAATTGATGGCATATCAAAATACCTAATACCTTTCCACTTCACATGGATAGTTGTAAATTAGTCAGACATCTAATACAAACACAGAGTTCTTTAAAATATTTATGAAAAACTTGAAATTTCAGGTTATCTGCAATCAAAAGTTATAAGTAGCTGACTTTGTTAAGTTTGATATCCGAAAATTGTTGGCATATCACGATACCTAATATCACACCTCTTCACGTGGGTAGTTGTAAATTAGTCAGATATCTAATACAAATACAGAGTTCTTTAAGATATTTATGAAAAACTTGAAATTTCAGGTTACCAGGAATCAAAAGGTATAAGTAGCTGACTTCCTTAAGCGTGATATCTAAAAATTGATGGCATATCAAGATACCTAATATCAGATTTTGTCATATGTGCATTGGTAAATTAATCAGATATTCAAAACAAAGACGGAGTTCCTTAAAATATTTTCTAAAAACTTTAATTTTCAGGTTACTTGCAATCAAAAGGTATAAGTAGCTGACTTCTCTAATCGGGATATCTAAAAATTGATGGCATATCAAGATACCTAGTACCACTCCACTTCACATGGATAGTTGTAAACTAGTCAGATATCTAATACAAACACGGAGTTCTTTAAGATATTTATAAAAAACTTGAAATTTCAGGTTACCAGGAATCAAAAGGTATAAGTAGTTGACTTCCTTAAGCGTGATATCTGGAAATTTATGGCATGTCAAGATATCTAATATCACTCTTCTTCACTGTGATAATTGTAAATTCATCCGATATCTAATACAAACTCAGAGTTCCTTAAAATATTGGTAGAAAACTTGAAATTTCATGTTACCTGCAATCAAAAGGTATAAGTAGCTGACTTCCTTAAGCGTGATATCTGGAAATTTATGGCATGTCAAGATACCTAATATCACTCTTCTTCACTTTGATAATTGTAAATTAATCAGATATCTAATACAAACTTAGAGTTCCTTAAGATATTTGCGAAAAACTTGAAATTTCAGTTTACCTGCCATCAAAAGGTATAAGTAGCTGACTTCCTTAAGCGTGATATCTGGAAATTTATGGCATGTCAAGATACCTAATATCACTCTTCTTCACTTTGATAATTGTAAATTAATCAGATATCTAATACAAACTTAGAGTTCCTTAAGATATTTGCGAAAAACTTGAAATTTCAGTTTACCTGCCATCAAAAGGTATATGCACCTGACTTCCTTAAGTGTGATATCTGAAATTTGATGACATATCACGATACCCAATATCACTACTCGCCATACGTATCGTTGTAAATAAGTTAAATATATGATATAAACACGGAGTTCCTTAAGGTATTCATACTGATCTTGAAATTTCATATTACCGATAATCAAAATGTATAAGTAACTGATTTCCTAAAGAGCGATATCTGAAAATTCGTGGCGTACCAAAACACCATCTATCACTTCTTGTCATATGTATAGTCGTAAATTCGTCAGATATCCAATACAAACATAAAGTTTCTTACGGTATTCACACTTATGTTGAAATTTCAGGGTAACTCCAATCAAATTGTAAAAGTAGCCGATATCTCAAAATGGATGGTATATCAAATAATTGAAGGTCTGAATTCAATCCGTATCACTTTTAAAGTAAACACTCAGTTGAAAAAGTTTATTCGTATTTTGCATTGCAACGTTATGTAATTGGGAATAATTGAGCATGAAATTTCATAGGACTCCTCGTTCTCTTTAGAAATAAATCTGATAGATAATAATTTTCAAACTCATTAACCTTTATCTGGTAGTGAGCTATCAGTAATTATAACTTTTATATTTTGTAATAGCTGGCTACGAGTAGCTAACTTTTCTTACTTTTAGTAGCTGGCTACTAGTAACTGGCTACTAGTAGCTAACTTTTCCTGGTTCAAGTAGCTGGCTACTAGTAGCCAACTTTTCTCTTTTTAAGTAGCCAGTTACTAGTAGCTGGTTACTAGTAGCCAACTTTACCGATCTTTTTTGTATGACATATGATCGGATTGTTTAGAAAAACCTATAGAGAGGATTTTATATATTATTACTTGTATAAATGTAGTATAGGCTCCAAGCGATGGGACTGCCTGTGGATACTGTTCTTAACAGATCTTCATTTAGCAATAACAAATTCCGTACAAACCACTCCTTAAATTCCTGTGAATTAATTTCTTTTAATATCCGGTATCCCCATCGTCGGTGCGGTATCCCACGAAACAAATTTTAGACATATAATTCTTTGATGATGCATCTTCGCTAACCAAGGGATTTTGGCTGGAGATTGGGATTAGATGAAGTGTTGTGTTCTTTGTAATATAAGATTTCCGCCGGTTCACACTGCGATAATCAAGCTAATATGAATTATCCATATTATTTAATAAACCCGCGCGCATCTCTTTCACACTTGCAAAAAGTGCCTTTCGGGATTGTATCTTTACCACCAGTTACAGAATATAGATGGACGACATTGAAAATATTTACATTTGAAGTTTTAAATAGTAACCTTGTCTGTAACATTGAGTTGTTCAGCTCCAACTTTACCCTCTCCTTCTGGTACACCCAATACGGCAATGTCGCCCGACTAACTTTACAGAGTGAACCAGTCCATTCTTAGATAAAAATTTGTTGAAATAAATTTGCATACTCACTGTTTTTATATATTTATCATATACACTGATTTATATATACATGTATAGTATACACTATATATATATATATATATATATATATATATATATATATATAATGTCAAAAAAATAGCGAAGAAATCGGCACAGTTGTTAAATAATATAAAAGAATAAAATCCAAAATGATCACATAATAATCAACTATCAGTTCCTGCTACATTGTAGTACTTTCGCCTTACGGCTCTTCAAGCAGTATATATATACTACATGTATTTAGTGAAAATTAACTTTATCTTATTCCTTGGTGTTTATATTAAATGGCTAGAATCTGTGATGGAGTGAAAAAAATCATAAATTTATTCATGTACATGCATAAAAATGAGACGAAACCACGAAATGTTCCCGTCGTGTGGTATCACAATTGTATCATATTATGCTACATACGCGTTTCCTCTCTGAATTTTACCCATTTCGATCTAATAAGGGCACACTATCTGTCCGCTCCGTCACGTCAAGTAGATTTTCATGTGCACGTTCCTGTACCACCTGGAAAGAATTTTTTCAAGTGCTTCCGACCAAGATCTGCATGTGAAATAAGAGCGGGTTTCCAGCGTTTCAAGTTTCCGATCACATACATGTATGCCTCCACACCCACGTCCACCCCAGGTAAAATTGGGTCACGGATTATTTAGTACAGTTACGTACTGGCATACCTAAATAAGAGATATACTTTTATCATCATTCAATTTCACGCTTACTTATATTTAATCTAATTAATCTAACAATTTACCATTTACATTTTTCTCAGTCATAGAAATGGACCCATTCTCTATCATTAATTGCAGAATACACTGTACACCCATATGGGTCAAGCAAACAAATGAACAGATTAAGAACAATGAAGTTGAATGAACACACACCCCGCATGCCCCCCCCCCCCCCCCCACCCCCACTGTTAGAGAGACAAGAGGACGATAACACATGTAAATTGGGGATAATTCTAACTAGTTGACCCATTGTAAAAGAATGAACCAACCCCTAGCCAGGTTGGGTATTTAAAACGATATAAAAGACGGACGTGTGATAGATAAAATTATACATGTATTAATACCTTCCTGATTCCACACGTTATACATAACGTTATGGGGTATGTTATTGTTCTTTTAGCCGTCTGTGTGGCTGTGGGTATGGTCGAACCGCATGGCTACCTGAAAGACCCGCCCGCCAGGGGGTCCATGTGGACCCAGGGATGGGATACACCAAAAAACTACAACCACATGCAAATGTTCTGTGGCGGAAAACAGGTGAGAAATCTGCGAAATGTGATGGGGAATAGGGGTGGATGAGTAAATCATACCCTCGTCTTAGTGTAGAATCAATTACATATATTGAATGTGAATAGCATTAAGATTACTTGTTTCATTCAAAATCACATGAATGCCTTAAGTGGAAGAAGGAGTCAAATAATATACAATAGGTTAAAGGGTATTCCATGATTATAGCCTATTGTTTTCATCTTGAGTCAAAAAATATTATTCAAACTTATATTTGTGCTGATCATTGACTAAAGATGTGCTGGTACATTTAATTATTTTGTCATCCACTTTCGGGAATAATTTCGTTTACATATAGATATCTCTAAAATCTCATTGGAAAATGAAGTTGGCCACGTGATAAAATCCCGTAACGCCCTTCAGTTTTCATTAGCATTTTATATCCCTACGAAGTCAAAAAAGTGATATCTTATCACTTTAGTTTTATCTGTGTATATTTGAATGCAAAGCATTTTGTTTAAACGCAATTTGAGCATATTTTCCATTATGTAAGTTTACTCCAAAAATGTTAATTTCGATGAAAATCAGATAATCATATAACACAATAAAATTCGTTATGGAATCAATACTAAATTTCAATGTCATATAGTCGAACAAAGCGCTTTGAACATCGACGTTTTTCTGAGTTTCTTGTCATAACTATGCAACAGAGATACGAAATATCGTCACATGTAATTGCGGTGCACATGCAATATGCAGTTAGTGCGTAAACAAAATTGAAAGTTGAAGGAAATAGTACTAACGACGAATATACACACAAAATAGTAAAAACACTCTACGTATAGATGGTGTCACAAAACGTCATAAAATGTATAAATTAAAATCAAACTTAATTTCTAAAACATGCTCGATAAACAAAGGAATGAAGCGAGGATATCCAATATCAATGGATCTCTTTCTTTTTAATGTAGGAATGATGTAAATGAAAGTTAAAATAATCTGGAAACATCATCGGAGAAATATAAAGGTTTCACAAATGAATTTATTGGTACGAAAGTTGAGTTTTAACAGCATGCAGATGATTGATTCTTCACCGCCATTACATGACCAAAAAAATAAAAAAAAAAAAAAAAAAAAAATAAAACAATGGAAAATGCTATATATTGATAGACCTGATCAAAATTAGAGACCAGGCTCAGACATGGAGCTAAATTCGAAGAAAACAGAAGCAATATTACTTGGGTCATTTGAATTTATCTATTATTTGTTATTAAAACTATCAATGTTTCAGCCTTGCATGTGTTTCGGAAAATATTTAGAGCATGATCGAGAGAAAAAGGTTAATAACTTTAAAAAAAGGTTAACAACTTTGCCATAAACTTGATACCAATATGGAAAAAAAGATTTTTAAAAAACCTGTACTATCTTTGGTAAAATGTACTATTATAAATACTTCATCTGTAGTACATTTATTCTAAAGTGCCGTGGATTTTGAATTATCTAAAAGAAGAAACTATTAAACTATTATAGCCATTAAAACTTGCTTTTAAACTTTTATTTGGGGAAAAAGGATATTATTTACAAGAAGAAGAAAAAAACCATTAACTGGACACATAAATGAAGCTATGGTTGACATTTTTTTTTTATTAAAGCGTATACATTTTTTAAGCTTGAATAAGTCTTTGATGTATCACTTAAAACTGATAATGCAAAAACTGTATGATGGCCTAGATCTGCGTGCTGCTTTGAAAAAGCAATCAACTTTCTATAAGAGGAAATTTTGATTGCATCTAATGAGTATGATAAGAAAGAAAATGTTAAAAGTACATTAAATGGAGACATTTTAACCAATATGGCTCTATACATTTAAAAAGATTCAAATTAGATGAAAAGTTTTTTTTATGTGAAAGAATTTTTTTGATCCGGGACGAAAAAAGCATGACAATGACGTACATTTTGATAGACCAATCAGACTTCTGTACACAATTTATTGGAAAACAATTTAAAATCTAGATTCAAAACAGCAATGTCAATTAGATGCTTCTTTATCACGTCAACACGTTAACTACTACAGCAGGAAGAGGATAGCTTTGCATGAATAAGTTGGAAAATGTTATATAAAATTTTCATGACTTAAAAAAAAATAATTATACCTTATTCAGAGAAAACATGGCCTGAAATTTTCGAAATTGACTTTAGAGGACATAGAACTACTATTCAGGCTTTGAAAATATCATTAAAATTGATAACAGTCAACCTTGCACATAATTTACTTAATGATAACAAATTATGAGTGGATAAAAAATTAGCTAGCTTAATACAATTACTGCAGTGTTCCTAGAGATACACTGTACCACGACTTTAAATGATTTACTATGTATGAATACACACTCCTGCCCATAGTCGGGGTTGAACTCACAACCTGCGGAACCAAATCCCCCTGTGAGAGTGCGCAGCGTGCTATAGGCCGCTCGACCATCAATGCAAGTTGATTAACTCACTTTCAAAGACGATGGTAAACAAATATTTTACTATGAATTTTCTTTCCTTTTTAGCACCAGTATGGAACCAATGGAGGAAAATGTGGCGTATGTGGGGATCCATATGATGCCCCCAAACCACGTGATAATGAGGGGGGCGGAGCATATTCTACCGGAATCATCTCCAAATGTTACGAACAAACATCAGTCATCGAGGTGAAAGTTGAAATAACAGCCAATCATCTTGGTTACTTTGAGTTCCGATTATGTGAACACAACGACCCGTTCACCCCAGCGACACAAGAATGTCTAGACGAGCACGTTTTGACATTATACAATGGAATGGAATGGGAACTCGATACAACATAACTTCAGAAATTGGAGAGTACACGGTAGAGTTGATACTGCCGGAAGACGTTCATTGTTCCCAGTGTGTTCTCCAGTGGAAATACAATACCGGTATGATAAACGACAAAACGATAAAATAATCTGATCGTATCATTACTACACCACATCTATCTTTTGTCAGTGTTAGGATGAGAATTTCGAATATTTCTCTTCATACATACTATGATTTTATTTTGGATAAAATTGATATATTTTATAATATTATAAAACATTTTACAGGTGTCAGTGTTAAGATGAGAATTTCGAATATTTCTCTTTATACATACTATGATTTTATTTTGGATAAAATTGATATATTTGATAATATTATAAAAAAAAAATTTACAGGCAATTCTTGGGGATGTGATGGAGGAGTCTGTGGTCTCGGCTATGGGGAGCAAGAACAGTTTTATGGTTGTTCAGACGTTTCTGTGTTAGAAAACTGAGAATTTTGACCATTACCAATATCTGAATGGCGACTTTACCCGGTCATCCACCACTAAATCTACCACCACAACGTCCACCAATTCAACACCGAAGGTTACCACAACTTCAACAACTGCTGAAAAAACAACCTCAACCACCGCACCGTCTAAAACCGCCACACAGACGACAACTGAATCGTCGACAACGAAAAGAAAGACAACCACTGTCTATGGAGAATGTTATCCTAAACCCGAATTTGAAGATCAAAATGGAGATTTGGGTGAAATATGTCAGCTCGGTTGTTCTAAAGGGCTGTGTCTCTCGTATTACTGTAGATGTGACCAACAACAATCAACGACAAAGTCAACATTGATGACCATAATTTCATCTTCACAATCATCGACTTCATCCTCGACAACGCCTTCGTCACACACATGTGAAGATGTAGAAGTGACGGAAATATACAAGGGCGTGTCTGGTATGTTACAATGGTGTGTACAGCAATGTTTGATAGACCAGTGTCCTCAGTCCCATTGTATATGTTAAGCAAAGAACACGTGGACAACTTCAGGGAGTTTAACGAAACACAAAATTTTATTTTGTTAGGGATTGTCTCAAAATACTTGTCACATATTGATTTGTCTCTCCAGTTAAACATTGTTACTAGTAAATGTCGAGAATCGTGAAATATTCTGGTCACGTCGCATAACAGCACACTGTGATATCATGTATAGATAAAAGAGTATGTTCTGCAAATATGTAAATACGTATGAAGAAAGCCACCCTGCCAATACATAACATACTAGGAAATATGTAAATTAGTGGTTAATTTTGTTAATTTATCAGATTGTGTGTTTTATAATCTACTAGTGGAAATCGTTATGTTTTTTTATAACTTGTATTATTATTTTTATATATGATGAACTTTTACATTCAGAATCATATTTGATGAATAAAACTTCAATTTATGCTTATTTTCCACAATTGCTATAGAGTGTGTGTATTTTTTGTTTTTCTTCGATAGTTGATTTTCCTCCAAAATCTATCTCTTTTAATTAAATGCAAATTAAAACAACCTATTCTTATGAAATTGTTGGCTGTTTAAATATTCACAAAGGCTAAGCCTGTTTTGGGCCCGAACTTTGTGAAGCCATAAATATAGAGATGGGTCTAACTCTAACCCATATAAAGAAACAATTACCCACTCGCTTCAAATGCCTATAAAATCAGAAACTAGGTGCGGTATATGTAATTTACCGTTCTCCTTGCATGGATTATAGTTTTAACTACTTGCATGCTATATATCAAGCTACATGTTCTTAAAATAACCTAGATATACGTCATCGTTCTCTCGATTTCACTTGTTTATTTTTATTAGGACATTTACCGGTTCAGGCCACCGGGTGGTTTCTCGCCTAATTACGCATACCGCACCTAGTTTAAGATTTTTTTTAGGCATTTGAAGCGAATGGATAATTTTTATTTTTTTTTTAATCTGGGTCAGAGTTCTTAGCCCCTGTGTAAATATTAGGTATGAAGTCATGCTCCGGATCATTAGCTTAAATAGCATTTGGCACTTACACATCCTGGCCTGGAGGTTATAAAACTTTTTTGAGCACATTCTCATACTCAGACTCAAACTATGTTCTCTAAATCGTACACATACTCAAAAGCGAAGGTTATAAAACTTTTATAAAATCATTCTCACACTCAAATGGAGTACATGCTCAAGATTTTTCGAGTATGTTTCAAAGCTTGCTCAGAGTTATACCCAAAACAAAAATGCCTGAGTTTGAGTATGAGTACGATAAAAGTTTTATAACCTCCAGGCCAGGTACTTGAAATAACCTTCAAACATAAGGATGGTATTGTTCCATCTCGATATCATGTCAACGTTTTCTAAAAATTAATCTATACCGTTTGGGATGTAATGACGTAACCCATGCATTGTAATTAGAAAAAAAAATCAAAAAATGCATTATACTATTTTGGTAGCATTTGCAGATGAAAAAGTATGTTTACATAGAATTCTGAAAATTAAAAGTGTAGACCACAAGCATTCTGATTTCGCAGACGGGTTAAGATTGTCACTTGTAGCTTACCATTTAATTTTTCCCCAATTGATTGGAGTATCTTCATTTTAGCTAACCTGAGCTATAAGATTAAGTGGGCTTTTTTGCTCATCTGTTGCCTGCCGTCTCTTCGCCTGTTCGTACACTTTGCATATGGAATTCTCTCTGGAACTACTAATCCAATTTCAACCAAACTTTCCATAAAACATCACTGGGTAAAGAGAATGCAACTTTCTTCAAATGAGGGAGTGCACACCTTTCTTGTGGACTTTGGTAATGTCAAAATGGTTGACTGTGTTAGCAGTCGATGTTGTTGCAGAATAAAAACCCAGATATAGCATACATAGAGAATTTTATTGAAATACAAGTAAGTAAGTAGCTTTGGTTTGATGTGAAATTTTGTACAATAGAATCTATATGTTTCTCTTGTCTGAATTTTGCTGCTGTCATAAAGGAAATCCCATCGGATGACCTGGATAGGTAAATGTCCGAGTAAAAATGGACAAGTTAAATCGCAAAAATGATGACGTATATCTCTGCTTTTTTAAGACCCCATGACTTGAAATTCAGCATGCGTGAAATTAAGACATTACTTTATGCACGGCGACCTGTGGATTACGTACTATGTTAAAACATTTTTAAAATTTTTATGTGGCGTTTGATGTGAGTGGGTAGTGTTTAATCTAGGTCTCAGTTTGATCCCTTTCTTTGCTATGGTTACGAGGGTTTTTTGGGTCAAAACGGGCTTGACACCTGTGTGCGGAACCAAAACTACCAGCAACCTGTGTACCAAGTAAAAAAATAATTTTTATGATGATGGAATTTTCGCCACGGTGTCACACGCTACAAGGTCATTGGGATAATTATTTAGCGTGATGTAAGATCATCAGTGTATGATACAAGATACACATTGCATTTAAAATATTTTGATATAAAGCACCGAAATAGTTAGAATAGCAGTGGACTCTGCCCTACGTGAAGACACATTTAATGTATAGCACAGAAAATTTCCCTTTATTTGGAAACTCACTTCCTCCCCTACCCGGTGTTGAACTCACAGTGAACCAAATCTCCTATCTGTTGTTGTTGACCTGTTGTTGTAAGAGAGAGAGAGAGAGAGAGAGAGAGAGAGAGAGAGAGAGAGAGAGAGAGAGAGCATTGGATAAACTTTGATAGGTGTTCCTACAACTACCTCTAAGATATTATTTTTATTTGCCTTTACAGAAATAAATGTGTGCATTCTCTCCTAGATATTTTGAGGATGTCATCACGTGATAATTAAAGGGGCATAGACACGATTTGAGCTGGAATTTTTCAAATTTTTTTATTTTTATTTTTAATGTTTAGAATGCTTAACTAAAGTGTTTATGATAGTCTAAAACTTTGAATGTCAGTCGTCGAGGTACATAATGTTTTGTTATGTAAACAAGGCTTTTGTCATGTTTATGTTTACATAGGTTAAATATACTAGTAAGTTTCATTTAAAAAGCAATTTTTTTCAATTTACAAGTTAATTCTGAACACAATTAAATAGTTTCTAGTGTTTGGCACATCATATTTTGGTTTAAACATGCCATTTTCTATTAAGCAACTATATGTAAACAAAAACATGACAAGAACCTTGTTTACATAACAAAGAATTGTGAGTGCTGTATCTCATTTGTAACTGACCAACTGATATTCAAATTTTGGTTGGCCATTATAAATAGCTTAGTTGACCATTGTAAACAATTAATATGGAAAAATAGATTTTAAATTTTTCAGCTCAAATCGTGTTCATGCCCCTTCAATGTCGTCGTCATCAGAGAGAGAGAGAGAGAGAGAGAGAGAGAGAACGTGTAAAGTGGTAAAGTGACGACAATTTTTGAGGACAAAAAGCACACTATGAAGATTAAATTCTATCCTCACAATTACGTCCCCATAAACGTGATCCACAGAATGTGAAATGTTGAGATACAAAATATTAGATTAGTGAGGACAAGTGGTATTGGGACATATTCTCACTAATATTCCCTCTCAAAACCATTTTTTTTTCACAATTCGAAAGAGAGTATCAGATACACTTTCATAGGTGTCCCTATAGCTATATCTGACACAGTACATGTTTGCTTTTACAATAACATCCGTGTATTCTCTTCTAGTAGTTCAGTCATAATAACTATAAAAAAAAAACCCACTCCAAATCGAACTAATTGCAAAAGAATTTATTTGTGCATTTTCTGATCTGACAAGATGTAAAGTTTACTTGAAAAAATCCTCCTCTCTAGGTGAATGGGAAATACGTTTTGGGGGGAGAAAACATGAAAAATACAAGAAAAATCAATGAAAACTGGAAAATCACTATATTCAGATTGATATTCAACATATGTAAGTAAAACTTACATGTATGATACACTGAAACATTACACAACATTTGAAGAAGTTCAAGGACACTTTCAAGGTTACATTCAAGGTCATATGTTGAGGTGAAATTTGGTAAAAGAAATATACATTTACACATTTCATCAAATACGATAATTCACTATTGCATTGTTCTTGTTAATTTATGCTTGTTTTATATCATACAGACATTATGAAAAGGATTCTTAAATTGTCGCTGGGACGTAAAAGCAATCAATCAATCTCATCAGACTGAAATGTGAGAAATAGCATGAATAATATCTTTTTAAAAGAGACGCATGAAAATGGGACCTAATTTCAATTATACATCTATACGATCAAACTGAAACAGGACAAAGTTCTACCTAAGTCATGGTATACTACAAGGTCATTGACAAATTCAAGGTCATGCTGAAGATCAGATTCTTATTTAGACTTGCAATTGAATAACAAGAAATCTCTCTTGCTAGAGCAAATATTAGTACGCAAATAATTAGACATAAAAATATCACCGTATATCTAGATTCGAATCATTGTGACTACAATTAATGATAATTATAATGTAGTTATTTTTTTCTACATACATATATACATTGAAAAAGTACTTGAGATAAATAGATCAACATAACACTTAATTTTCACCTTGATTTATAATCGTGTGACGAGTGGATAGTGTTCATTTTCACCTTGCTCATCCTCCGTGGTAATTTGAATTAGGGCAACTAAAACCCCGACATTCACCACATCCATCTGAACATTCGATTCCATGCTTCCTGTAAGTACATCTCTTACTCAGTGTCACAATTTGTTTTGCAGTTACAGTGAATTACTTTAAGTAATTTCTCAGGTGGTGGCGGAAGTGTGGTTCTAATTGGAATATATTTGTTTTCATTTGATAAATAATATTCCCAGTCACATGCATTCAACGCTAATTCCTCACCTTGAATCCATTCTTGACACTGGAAATAAGCTCGAAAGGAATGGAAGGTTGCGGCATCTGATGTAGGTGGAAGAATCTGGATCTGTATGCATTATAGACATTGTGAGGGCATCCTCACTAAACAGGTTTCATCAGAGAGAGAGAGAGAGAGAGAGAGAGAGAGAGAGAGAGTAAAACGTGTAAAGTGAGGAAAAATTTCAACCAATGGACAAAAGTTATGAGACAGAATTGTACTTTGAAGACAAAAAAGGGGCTTCTCACAATTACGTCCTCATAAATGTGACCTACAGCATGTGAAAGATGTAGATACAAAATATTAGCTTAGTGAGGACAAGTGGTGCGAGGACATAGCCTTACTAATATTCTCTCTCAAAACCCTTTTTTTTTCATAATTCGAAAGAGAGAATTAAATAAAATTTTATAGGTATTCCCATAGCTATACCTAACATAGTACTTTTTTGTCTTTAGAATAATATATGTGTGTATTCTCTTCTACACATTGTGAGGACGTCCTCACTTAGCAGGTTTGGTCGGCCAGAGAGAGAGAGAGAGAGAGAGAGAGAGAGAGAGAGAGAGACTTATGACATTTTTCTCAAAACATTTCCGCAGCCACTGATTACAAACCACACAATTATTTTGTCGGAAGTAATTCATTGCTGGACTGATTGACTTGCATGGTTTGAATGAAAAACTGAATTCTCTCTATAGAAACAGACACACCTCATTGTGCAATATACGACGATTAAAAAGTAAAAAGGAACGAAAAACCACGTTACTTTTTACAATGGAGTAAACACTAAGTTATGATTTCAAAAATGTATACATTTAGTCATTACCGTTCTACTGACGTACTTCGGAAGAGGGTTTATAATAAGACCGAGTCATCGTGTACACAATGCAAACTTCTTGAATTACCTGACGCATGTAGTGACCCTTAGCCAGGTCGGGTATTTAAAACGATATAAAAGACGGATGTTTCATAGATTTAGTTACATTAATAACTTCCTGATTCAACACGTTATACAGAAATCATGGGGTATGTTATTGTTCTTTTAGCCGTCTGTGTGGCTGTGGGTATGGTAGAACCGCATGGATACCTGAAAGACCCGCCCGCCAGGGGATCCATGTGGATCCTGGGATGGGATACACCAAAAAACTACAACCACATGCAAATGTTCTGTGGCGGAAAACAGGTGAGAAATCTGCGAAATGTGATGGGGAGTAGAAGTGGAAGAATCTACATCATACTCTTGTCTGTATTAATGAGTGAATGATATGGTGCATCAAAATTGGTACCGTATAAGTTTTACATTATGACCCCTGGGTCGAGGCCTCTGCTGGTGGACTGTTAGTCCCCGAGGGTCTCTACAGCCCAGTAGCTAAGTACTTCGTTACTAGCTTGAAAATACGGATGTATATTTAATTGCTGTTCTAAAATTTAGAAATTTAGAAATTCTTTTCAAAATTAAGGATTATCTCCCTCATGCATAGCTCTTATCCTTGGACGAATTTGGCTCCACTTTTTGGCACGCTGTTTTTGGCTATATTTAGCTCTAAAACTTCATAGTTATTTCGGATTTCAAACATTTCGGTTGAGCATCACTGAAGAGACATTATTTGTCGAAATGCGCATCTGGTGCATCAAAATTGGTACCGTACAAGTTTTACATTGACATGCATGTGTATATCTAATCAATTACACATAAAAAAGGTAAATAGCATTGAGATTAATTGTTTCATTTGAAATCCTAAAATCCTACCACACGATTGCATCACGTAAAGAATAGACAATAGGTTCCAGTGAAAGTGGGTCCCCGCAACATACGGTGAATATACTTAGCCTGTGTTAGGTACATGTATCCCATAATTGGCCTTTTGTTTTCATATTCCATAAGAGACTATACAGATATATTTGTGTTGGTGCATGTACATTTAATGATTTTGTCATCCTCGACCGAGAATAAACTCTAAGTAATATACATAAAAGTTATCTTTTCTAAAACTTCATTAGAAAATGGAGTCGGTCGCATGATAAAATCCTGTAACGCCCTTCAGGCGTCCATTTGCAGTTCACATCCCCACGTGATGTCACAGAAGTGATATCTCATCATATTAGTTTTATCTATGTCTATTTTATATTTTCCATTCTGTGACTTTCCTCCAAAAATGTGATTTTTCGGAAAATTAGTATATCATATGATACAAATTCTTTATGGAATCATAAATTTTCAATGTCATAGTCGAACAAAGCGCTTTGAACAGCGATATTTTTCTGAGTTTCATATCATAACTATACGGCATGAATACGAAATATCGTTTCATCTCCCTCATGCATAGCTCTGATCCTTAGACGAATTTGTCTGCAGTCTGTGGCACTCTGTTTTTCCTTTTAGTTCTTACAAGTTTATTGTTATTTCGGATTTCCAATATTTCGGCTTGAGCATCACTGAAGAAACATTATATGTCGAAATGCGCATCTGTTGCATCAAAATTGGTACCGTACAAGTTTTATATCTTAAGCACAGAGTCAATAAAAGCAATTAGATATCAATTTCAGAATGCAATGACAATGTAAGTTGCAGTTGGTGCGTATGTACATGTAGATTTGGGCACTTATAGTCGTTTTTCTCACTGGAAGGGAAATTGGCCGTTGGTTTGTCAATAAATATTGACAAGCAAAAGAAAAAGAAGAAGAAAAAAAAAAAGAAGAAAAAAAAAAGAAACTATTCCCCGATCTTCAAAATCTCCAGACTTCATTTTCTTAAATCGTGTGTGTGAAGGATTTGTGTTCACAATTTATTGAAAAAAATGATTAAAATCTATCTCTGAAATAAAACTTAAAGACTATAAACTTCTGTATTTGATAATGATAATTTCACGAGTGGAATAAAAACGTAAGTAACTTAATAATTCAATTACTGCAAGATTTCTGAAGATACGAGGACTGTAATTTTTAGATTCACTTCTGCCCACATCCCGACCTGCGGAACCAAATTTCGTAGAGTGAATGCCCAGCGTGCAATCGACCGCTCGACAATCATAGCGTGTGACCAGCAGGCTAAAGCGCTCTACCATCCAAGCAAATTGAATAACTTGCTTTCAATATGAAGATGGTAAACGTAAATATTCTACTATTAATTTTCTTTCTTTTTTAGCACCAGTATGAAACCAATGGAGGAAAATGTGGCGTATGTGGGGATCCATATGATGCCCCCAAACCACGTGATAATGATGGGGGCGGAGCATATTCTACCGGAATCATCTCCAAATGTTACGAACAAACATCAGTCATCGAGGTGAAAGTTGAAATAACAGCCAATCATCTTGGTTACTTTGAGTTCCGATTATGTGAACACAATGACCCGTTCACCCCAGCGACACAAGAATGTCTAGACGAGCACGTTTTGACATTATACAATGGAATGGGAACTCGATACAACATAACTTCAGAAATTGGAGAGTACACGGTAGAGTTGATACTGCCGGAAGACGTTCAATGTTCCCAGTGTGTTCTCCAGTGGAAATACAATACCGGTATGATAAACGACAAAACGTTAAAATAATCTGATCGTATCATTACTACACCACATCTATCTTTCTCTTCATACATACTATGATTTTATTTTGGATAACATTGAAATATTTGATCATATTATAAATTTTTTTAAAGGCAATTCTTGGGGATGTGATGGAGGAGTCTGCGATCTCGGCTATGGAAAACAAGAACAGTTTTATGGTTGTTCAGACGTTTCTGTTTTAGAAAGCTGTGAGAATTTCGATCATTACCAATATCTGAATGGCGACGTTACGGAGCCATCCACCACCACTAAATCTACCACCACAACGTTTACCAATTCAACACCGATGGTTACCACAACTTCAACTGCTGAAAAAACAACCTTAACCACAGCACCGTCTAAAACCTCCACACAGACAACAACTGAATCATCGACAACGAAAACAAAGCCTTCCACCACCACTAAATCCACAACATCTACCACCACGTTCATACATTCAACACCGATAGTTACCACAACTTCTGCAACTGATGAAAAAACAACCTCAACCACAACCCCATCTAAAACCTCCACACAGACAACAACTGAATCGTCGACAACGAAAACAAAGCCTTCTACCACCACTAAATCTACCACCACAACGTCCATACATTCAACACCTATAGTTACCGTAACTTCTGCAACTGATGAAAAAACAACCTCAACCACAACCCCATCTAAAACCTCCACACAGACGACAACTGATTCGTCGACAACGAAAAGAAAGACAACCACTGTCTATGGAGAATGTTATCCTAAACCCGAATTTGAAGATCAAAATGGAGATTTGGGTGAAATATGTCAGCTCGTTTGTTCTAAAGGGCTGTGTCTCTCGTATTACTGTAGATGTAATCTACAACAATCAACCACAAAGTCAACATTGATGACCATAATTTCATCTTCACAATCATCGACTTCGTCCTCGACAACGCCTTCGTCACACACATGTGAAGATGTAGAAGTGGCGGAAACATACAAGGGCGTGTCTGGTATGTTACAATGGTGTGTACAGCAATGTTTGATAGACCAGTGTCCTCAGTCGCATTGTATATGTTAAGCGAAGAACACGTGGACAACTTCAGGGAGTTTAGCGAAACACAAAATTTTATTTTGTTAGGGATTGTCTCAAAATACTTGTCACATATTGATTTGTCTCTCCAGTTAAACATTGTTACTAGTAAATGTCGAGAATCGTGAAATATTCTGGTCATTTCGTTAAATAGTATAACTGTGATATTACATATAGACAAAAAAGTATCTTCAGCAAATGTGTAAATACGTATGAAGAAAGTCACCCTGTCACAACTGATATGTACATCACATTCTAGTAATTGCATGTATGTATATACATGTAAATAATTTTATAAATCGTATCGATTCATCATATTACAAGTGTGCTTTATAAATTGGTAAGTTTATTGTCATTACTATTTCTTATCCTTGTTATATATTTATTATGAACTTTTTACATTCAGTAAAACTTGAATTACATGCTTATTGTGCTGATTTATTTAAAGTAGTTTTCACAACCACTATAGACATGTTTTTATTTTGTCTTTTTTTCCCCCAACCTATATCTGTTTCTGTTAAATGCAAATTAAACAACCAATTCTTATGAATTTGTTGGCTGTTTAAATATTAGTTATGAAGCCATGCTCCGGATCACGAGTTCATTAAACATTTGGCAATTATACATCCTGGTCCTTAAGATAGCCTTCAAAAATAAGAATGGTATTGCTCCAATTACATGCATGCCATTGTTATCTAAAAATCAATCTATATACCGTTTGGGGTGCGAAGACGTAACCCAGGTATTGTAATTAGACAAAATATATTATAGTATTTTGGTAGCATTTACAGATGAAAAAGGATGCTTTCGTAGACAGGTTGAGATTGCCATTAATAATTTACCATTCAAAACAGAATCGCCGAATGTTCCCCAATTCATTGCAGTATCTTCATTTTTAGCTAACCTGAGGTAAAAGATTAAGTGGACTTTTCTGATATGTGTGTACCGTTCGACAGGGAATGCTTACTCCTAGGGACCTGATCTTAGCTCTGGTGTGTCCAGGAGTCCGTGTGTTCCCAACTATCTATTTTGAATTGCTTATGGGAATTATGAGATTGATCACTGTTCGTTATCTTCACCTTTCACCTGTTGTCCATCGTCTGTTTGTAAACTTTCCATATTTTGACCTCTCTCTCTCTCTCTCTCTCTCTCTCTCTCTCTCTCTCTGGAACCACTAGACCATCGTCGCAAACCACGGCTGAATTGTACGTTCCGAGCGTACATTTCAGCCGTGTCTTGCGACGATGCCACTAGACCAATTTCAAGCAAACTTGCGGCAAAACATCACTGGGTACGGGGAATTCCACATTCGTAAAATGAACGGTCACACATCTTTTTTGTGGACTTTGGTATTGTCAAAATGGTTGACTTTGTTATATCGTAGCAGTCTATGTCATTGCAGAATAAAAATCCAGATATAGCATACATAGAGACTTTTATTGTAATGTGAGTAAGTAGCATTTGTTTGGTATGAAATTCCGTACAATAGACTAGAAATGTGTTTCTATTGTCAGAATGTTGCTGCTGTCATAGGGGAAAACCCATCGGGTGACCTAGACAGGTAAATGTCCGAGTAAAGTTTTAAGCGCTGGACCTTCTAAGCAAGTACAAAAAATGCTTTTGATGACGATGGAATTTTCACCTCACTGTCACACGCTACGTAAATGTAAGAGGATCATACAATATATATATACATATTGCATTTAAAATATTTTTATAGAAAGCGCCGAAATAACAAGGAACTCTTAAGTAAACATTATTGCTCTACGTGAGGAAAAAATCATATAAAGCACAGAAAAACTCATTTTATTTGGAAACCCGCCTCCGTCCTTATACTCGGGGTTTGAACTCACGATGAACCAAATCACCTACCAGCGTGTGACCAGCGATGCAAGGCTCGGCTACACGGACATTGAGAATGGAAATGGGATACAGTTAATTATAGTTATTTAACGTACATGTATGTGTAAGAGCATCATACAAAATACACACTCCATCTACGACTATAATCCGGATGGAGCTATGTACATTGTTGGAAGAAGAAAATTTAAAATTCTCTTTATATAAAGCACCGAAATAGCAATTTAATTTGAACTCTTTAAAAATAAACATAACTGCCCTAAGTGAAGAAATATTCATATAAAGCACAGAATGCTCACTACTCCGTTCATAACATATCTCTTCGTACTTTTACATCGCTCCTAAAATTTTGATATCAAAATTTCCTAGCATAAATTCCCACAAGAAACTGTCAAACTTGTATAAAAGTCCAACTCAGTTTTAATAGGACACATAATTATGTAAGGATTATCTTTCTTGCTTTGTGCATTTTCTCTCTACCATGTAATGGGTGTATATTTTGTTGAACATTTGAATGCTTACTTGATGTAGACTATTAAAGTATAGATACCATTTGAACCTGTTCTGTCCCCTGATACAGGCATGATATATTGGGTCAAGCGAAAATAGAAGTGTTTTAGGGGGAAATTAATAAGCCCAAAACTTGTGGCCATTTTCACAAAAAATCTTACAACTAAGATAAAATGTTTGTCTCTGTCTTATATTCAATTGAGTGCAACAATCTATGCCCTGAGTAAGAATGCTAGTTTTTCTCCTATGTATAAATAAATACTCACTTTATAGCAAGATATGTTTTTGAAATACTGATGCCCCGAATTAGAACAAAGTGGAACTCATTTTAGTGTATAATTTTCAAATTAGGGCAGTCAACAAATTTGGTACCAATGAAAATATTTTCTCACAATAAATGCACATGCTAAATATGAAAACAGTGCCTTACGGCTTATACTTGAATTTTCTAAAAGTAGATCAAGGATCAATGTAAAGGTCATCAGGTCAAAGATTTTGGTACCAATCGAAAGGAATTCACATGTCAAATATGAAATCTGTACCTCTATGGAGCGCCAAATTAACATAAACTCAAATAATTGAAGGCATCTTCAATTATTTGAAGATATCATCAATTCAATTATTGCTCTCTTTAATTGAATTAATGCGCGCATTAAATCAATTATTCCTCTCATAAAATGAATTAATGTGCGCTTCAATTCAATTATTGCTCTCATCAATTGAGTTAATGCGCGCATCAATTGAATTAATGAGAGCAATAATTGATTTAATGCACGCATTAATTCAATTATGCTCTCTTCAATTTAATTGATGCGCGCATTAATTCAATTAATGAGACCAATAATAGATTTGATGAGCGCATTAATTCAATTATTGCTCTCTTCAATTCATTTGATGAGAGCATCAATTTTTTAATTCAATTGAAGATATCTTTAAATCATTTACAATGCTTTTGTATAAGGAGTTAATGCGCGCATCAATTCTTTTAAAGAGAGTAACAATTCAATTAAAGATATCATTAATTCAATTGTGGATATGTTGAATTGAAGATATCTTTAATTATATAGTCGCTCTCTTTAAAAGAATTATTGCTCTCTTCAAATGAATTAAAGATATCATTAATTCAATCGAAGAGAGCAATAATTGAATTAATGCGCGCATTAAATCAAATATTGCTCTCATCAAATGAATTAATGCGCGCATCAATTCAATTATTGCCCTCATCAATTGATTTAATGCGCGCATTATATCAATTATTGCTCTCTTCAATTGAATTGTAGCGCGCATCAATTCAATTGTTGATATCATCAATTCATTTGAAGAGATCATTAATTCAATTAAAGCGCGCATCAATTCAACTGAAGAATTAATGCTATCATCAATTCAATTAATGCGCGCAATAATTCAGAATTGAAGATATCATTAATTATTTGAAGAGATCTTTAATTCAATTGTTGTGCGCATCAAATGAATTGATGATATCTTCAAATAATTGAAGATATCTTCAATTATTTGAGTTTAATTTAATTTGGCGCTCCATATACCTCTTCTGGTGTAAAATATATGACCAATTTAATTTTTTAAATTACAAAAACTAGTCAAGGTCATAAGGTCAACACATCTGGTACCAATGGAAAGACCTTCTCACAAGAAAGGCATATGTATAATAGAAAAACAGTATCTTTCGATTTGAAAAATATGGTTTAAATTCGAATTTTCAAAACGTACGTCAAAGGTCAATGTTAAGGTCACCAGGTCAAAGATTGTTATGTGAATGGAAAGGTCTTGCAACAAAGAATACACATACCAAATATGAAAGTTTTAACCTCTTCTGGTATAAAAGAAATGACCAAGGTTAAGGGTTTTGCCATAGGCAGATGGATAGACAAAACGGACGGACAGGCGGACAGGCCAAAACTATATGCCCCCGAAGTTTCGATTACTGGGGAATAAAAAAGCATTGATGATATCACAGTTATGTCGGAATACTTGAGTGGTTTTTCAAAAATTAAAAATGTTTGAAATATAATTCAAACATTTAAAAATGCAATATAAAAGTTTTAAAAGCATTAACACAATAAACGCATTATTTGAAGAAAAACTATCAACATGTTATACATGCAGGTGTTTGGAAATTCAAGTGTGATTATCTGCCCTTGAATAAAAGCGAAAGAAGGAACATGTATATCTTTTAAACATATATGATTGCGCCCATGACAACAGGACCCTTATGGCAATTTTTACCCATTTTCACTTTTTAGCATATCTAGATAATAGGTAGAGGATTAAAAATATGTAATTTTATGGCCCTCTTTCACTTCTAAGACGTAATTTGTTGCGTTTGAAGCACTGATATATTCTATAACATCAGTGCAATCATGACGTTATTGGCGTCATTCCGGAGAACAACAATTGAATTAATCTGAAATAGACAAGGTGCTAGATATAATCTTTATGTTTAATTTGATTTCTTTAAATGCTTGCGTATGTATTATTTGAGAGGGAAAAAAAGACACTCAAATTTTGGGCACTTAAATTTTTTTTCAATACAAATAAATCAAATATATAAGTACTAGTACTTGTTTCCGAATCCTGTTAATTTTGCATCTGTTTGTATGTTTCATGTAATGCTTCATTTAATAAATATAGTTTAAACCAAATCAAATCACTTAAAGACATTCATGGCTTAAATTAAAGGAACATTAGATTTTCACATTTTTAGTCGATCATAAGACAGTCAATTTTATGAAAACATGAAAATTGCATTTTAATTCATAAAAAGCTCCATGATCATCAAGATGTTTTGCAATATTTTTGAAAACTTTTTCTGTTGCATCACATACGATCAGAAATGATGCTCTTCTACAGATTGCCTGACTTTCAAAACTATACTCATATCTCGCACGTTTCCGTTCCTTTCGTTTGGATGTTACTTTCTTGTTCCCAACTCTTTTAATCGAACCCATAATATACATTTCTTTTTCCTCGTTTGTCATTTCCCTCAATCTGTAAATGTGGTCTGTAATTTCTGATTTCAAAAAATTATCCAAGCAGTTACTAGAACTGCACAAATTCATCTTCTACTTCACTATTTTCGTCATTACTGTCGTGTACAACACTATTCCCAATCTTTGAGTACTGTGAAATTCTAGACATTATAAGCTCCTGCTGATCGCATTCATCTGCCGAACCTTCGTCCTCACTACATGTATAGCTATCACGTTCACACTGATGGAGCCCAAAATGTTCCCGAAACAGGTCATCAAGTTCGTAAATGAAATTGATGTCTCGTATTTTAATGAAACATAAGAAGAGAGAAATTATTTAAACATCACAAGGATATTACTAGTAATAAAAACTTTAACACCCCCATCCCCAATTTAACAATATCTATTCAATTAATTTAGCATAATATTTTATTTCAATACACTGTAGAAATGAAATAGGACAGTAAATTATAGCATATTATCATCATGTGTGCTTTTCATAGGTTTTCATTCAAGTTTCAGGACTATTTGGAATCAAACAAGTCATATTTCATATTCAGTCGCCTTACATAGATGAAGAAAAGGAATCAAATTTTACTACTGTATGCTCTAATTGCCTCAAGAATAACAATGTTTGTTTCTAAAACCTGATGCCCTCGTATATTAGCAAAGTAATTCTGGTACCAAAAAGAATGGTCTTGGCACAAGGAATACATACATGTATATGATAACCATAGTTCAAAAGTTATGTACAAAAGGTTTTCAAAAGTAGGTAAAACTTCAATGTAAAGGTCATGAGGTTAAAAATTAAGGCACCAAACAAAAGGTTCTGCCACAAGAAATACATAATGTGAAATATGACAGCCCTAGCACTAAGCGTTCAAAAGTTAAGGCGAAGATTAATATTTTTGCGGACAAGCAGACAGACCGACCAAAAATTATATCCATTGAATCTCCGATTATACGGGGGTGTAAAATCGATGACGATGGAATTCTCGCCACGCTGTCACACGCTACACGGTAATTGAGAATGGAAATGGGATACAATGTTTAACGTACATTTAAGAGGATCATACATGATACACATTGTATTTGAAATATTCAATATAAAGCACAGAATTAGCAATGAACTCTTAAATGAACATACCTGTCCTACGTGAAGAAATATATAAAGCACAGAAAATTTCACTTTATTTGGATATCCACTTCCACCCCTACCCGTGGTAAATGCAGTGTGTATCTTGTATGATCCTCTTAAATGTATGTTAAATAACTGCATGTATCCCATTTCCATTCTCATTGACCGTGTAGCGTGCAAGGTGAAGATAACGAACAGTGATCAACCTCATAACTCCTACAAGCAATACAAAATAGATAGTTGGGCAAACACGGACCCCTGGACACACCAGAGGTGGGATCAGGTGCCTAGGAGGAGTAAACATCCCCTGTTGACCGCTCACACCCACCGTGAGCCCCATATCCTGATCAGGTAAACGGAGTTATCCGCAGTCAAAATCAGTGTGCCAAGAACGGCTTAACAATCGGTATGAAACACGTCAGACAGCATTTGACCCAATGCGAGGTTGTATTGACGAACTAGATCGTTATAACGACCATAGAATTTGCGAAATGCTGACTTCAATCGAGACTGTTGAAATCCCTGTACCATCAACTTGTTTGTCAGTAGCTTACCTCGATTTAAAAACTGACTATACCCAGAACAAGCTCTTGCATATCAAATCAGTTGAGATATATAAACACCATATGCAGGTGATAATGGAATATTGCGAATACGGCGTGTGACACCGTGTTGAGAATTATATATATATATATATATATATATAAAGCACAGAAAATTTGGATATCCGCTCCCGCCCCTACCCGGGGTTGAACTCACGACTTGCGGAACCAAATCTCCTAGCAGCATGTAACCAGCGTGTTATACCGCTCGTCCATTTAGGCAAGTCAAAAATCTTGCTTTCGATGACGATGGTTGGGGGCGGGGGTTGGTATTCAAATAAAGTGAAATTTTCTGTGCTTTATATCAAATGTTTCTTCACTTAGGGCATTTATGTTCATATTAGAGTTCATTGCTATTTCTGTGCTTTATATTGAATATTTCAAATACAATGTGTATAATGTACACGTATGATCCTGTTAAATGTACGTCCGCCCCCTCGACTGGTATCGGAAGATACACTCGTTCAAGGATACTCTAAATATTACGTATCCCATTTCCATTCTCAATGACCGTGTACCGTGTGACAGCGTGGCAAGAATTCCATCGTCATCGAAAGCAATTTTTTTGACTTGCTTAGATTGTCGAGCGGTCTAGCGCGCTGGTTACATGCTGCTAGAAGATTTAGAACTGCAGGTCGTGAGTTCAACCCCGGGTAGGGGCGGAAGTGGGTATCCAAATAAAGTGAAATTGTCTGTGCTATGTATTAATTATTTCTTCACTTAGGGCAGTTATGTTCATATTAGAGTTCATTACTATTTCCGTGCTTTATATATATATATATATATATATATATTATATATATATATATATATATATATATATATATAAAATCCAAATAGAAAGAGTTGATATCACACAGTCAAAATAATTCAATAAAAAAAGCAGGAAAATATACAATTCCAAAATATATTTAAATCACTAGCGCTTTCTGGATTTTAACATCCATCCTCAGGCGAATACAAATTTTAAGATTTAAAATTTGTTTTCACCTGAGGATGGATGTTAAAATCCAGAAAGCGCTAGTGATTTAAATATATTTTGGAACTGTATATTTTCCTGCTTTTTTTATTGAATTATATATATATATATATATATATATATATATATATATATACATATATCGCATTTTCAATCAGTATTTTAAGCCAACTCAAGACCAACATCAATGTAGAAACCTTTAACATGTATATATGGTATACATCTGTATATTCTATTTAATTGTATACAACGCTATAAGTAACCTGTCTTGAATATTTAACATCTGTATATGGTATGCATGTGTACATATTGTGGTATCATGTATTTATTTTTGTGTATACTATAAATAAGCTGTCTCGAACACTTAGGGTACAAGACTGCCAGTTTGATCGAGTTGGCTCAGGCACCGTCCCTTGGTACCCTCTGTGTTTGTGACAACATTTTATAATATTGTTTACTTACTTCCCATATAGTACACTTGTTGTGAAGCACATTTTCAATCCATATTGTGAGGAGAATTCAATACCTATAACCTATGTCAATGTAGAATCCCTTAAAATGTGTATATGGTACACATGTGTAAATTGTAAATTGTTTCATGTAGGTTATAATGTTTAATTGTTAAATTGTACATGCTCCCTGAGGACCCTTGATCGGTGAATAAATATATATATATATATATCTCGATAAGGAATATTTCCCAATTCCAAAATGCAATAAATGTATGTGGTAGAGTTAAACATTAGCTTTGGGAAGTATTTTCTCGTTATATAACACACCAACCCCCATCTTTGACGAATCATCTAGTGAAATTGATGAAAATAGCTTCTTAAGATTTCAATAAACCCCATTTTACGACACTGTAAGACTTATCGCTCTTGCCTCTCTAACTCAAGAACAAAGCACTGTGGGTAAATTATTCACTATTCACAAAGTACTGACCTTATGTGGTTAACCAGCAACTGATCAGGTCAATTTAGAATTTTCCCGAATAGAAATAGTTACATTCTTTCTAGCGCATCATGTTTCTATTTTCTTTGTGTTAAAAACTTGGTAGATTTTTCTTCGAGGGGAAGTCTACATGGTCTAATTTTGGCTATGATTTCGCAAGTGTGTGTAATACTGTTTTATGATCTGAGGACAGGTCTTTCATGTTTTTAGGGGGGAGGGGAGAGGGTCTGGCTCATGACCCGAGGTCAAGCTCTGGGTCCATTAAACTAAGACGAGCTCACTGTTCATGATGTTCCTTCTATGAAAATGAGACTTCTATGAAAGTGAGTATGAAAGTGAGACTTCTATGAAATTAGCTCTAAATCTAAAAACATTTTATTGTAAAAATGTGGTATTATTATACATTGTAGTTTTGTATGTAACTTTAGCCAGTCATTGATAAAATTAAAACTAAGTTTAGGATTTTATCAAAATAAAGATTTCGGTTCTATTGAATATATAGCATGATATACAGAAATCAGTATGTGTACGGGAAGACAGTAATGTAATTTTGCTTCATTCAGAGCCGCTGGATAGGTTTCCTAACACAAGTATTGATAAAAGTTTATAAACCTTTTTTCCTGTCATTGAAATAGTAAATATCAATTTTGCAACACCCACAAAAAAGTTTTCAACACCACAATGACTGCTAGTATTGCTTTAAGAGTATGGTGTATGTTATTATACATGTAAATATCAGTAAAATAAAGCGAGCTACATTTCAATACCATATAGTGGTGAATTTGCATCTGTATTATTCAGTATATCACATGACTAATGTGAAGGAAAATTTCACATAACTCCATCACACATTATCATCACCCTTGCATGCATATGTTTTAACGCTATTTGTATTTGTACTTATATGATGACTCGCGTATAAGTTCATACCATAACTACAGCGTGGTTCTGTATCATTGTAGTATAGGACACAAATTTACAAAAGTCTTCGCCCTTGTTTACGAATCCTGTTACACTTGCAGTATGTTTGTATGTTTCATGTGAATTGTTCAATTAATAAATATATAGTTTAAACCAATATATTGCTTAACCTCTGTACAGGTCTAAATATATCCAAATTTAACATTTTAAACTCTAAGTTGCAAATTTAAGATAAAATATCCCTAATGGTACACTTAAACTTATCATATACTATGGACGGAATGCAGAATGTTTCAGAGTTATACTAATTAGGAAACTTTAGACACTTTATCAAAACAATGAGGAGGGCATCCTTATCAAAGAAAAAAGACATTTCTTTTTTCATGGGCTATCTCTAACTTTAATTACTCAGATTGACGCGCGTACGAACTGCCTGGATGTAATTGTGAGAATCCCGTTTATACCTTAGATCTTTGCAAGAAGTCGTCCTATCGGGTGATCTCCCTATTCTGTTGAACTGCTTTATTGCATTTTTAAAATTTCAAATCCCTTTGAAGGTCACCTGGGAAAGGGAGGTCGCTCGGCATTTAATGTCTTGGACATTGTTTTTTGTTGCCCTCATAAATCGCAGTGATCAGTTATAATCTAATCTCGTTCATTTTTCGTCAGGACAAAACTGCGAATTCCATCTGGACTTAAAGGTACCGGTATCTTCGTTTTGATTTATCTAAAGAATATAACACCTGTGCCTTGTATAACTAATTGGGTTCCATTGCACTTTTCAGAAATCAATAATAATAATAAAATCCAACACATTGTACTATTTCCTTTTATTTTGTTTAACAGTCATATTAATGATTAAAAACAAAATACGTGTATAATTAAATAACAAAATATATTCATGACTCTGAGAGTTATACAACAAACAGGTATAGGCCCTGTCTTCACCGTGGTACAGTGTCCTTAACTAATTCAGAATGAAAACAAAATTATATGACGATCAAAATTTTATTTTCAAATCTGAATCACTAAGGGACGGTAAGAGGAACTGAAACAGAAATCTTCGTTTACGACATGTTATAAACTTGAAGTTTTCAAAAAATAAATTCCGTTTATAAATACATAAATAAAAAGACCGGTGTGAATTCTGGGACGGCTCCTGAATTATCGCTCCTGTGTGTTAAAATGATTAAAATGCGAGGCAATGTCCAGATAGTATATGTTACTGTTCAATGTATTCAAAATTCTACCATTAAAAGTTAGACTGTAGCGTGTATAGTTCATTCATCTTTGTGCATCGTGGTCAATCTAGAACAATGGTAATTATATGTTTCTAAAACCTTCGATATAAGAATGAATAAATGGATGCAACTTATAAATTGTACACATCACAAAGAACATACTTTTCACATTTGTTACTCCAGAAACTGGATACTAGGATTTCATGAATAAAGCCGTAACCGCGACGAGGAACAGGTCTTCAGCATTAAAACTATAAATGCATATCTTAATGTATAATATTAATATTGGACTGCAGAAATTTCTTACAGTAATGTATTTGCGTTCCTTCTTAATAAATTCTTTTTATGACAGCTCTGACACATGTATAATCACCATTATACCAAATTTGGGAAAAAACATCTATACGAAACTATGGAATAATCTCAAAATAAACCATTTTAAATACATAAACCCCTGAAATGCAGCTGTATGTTTGAAAATGGCGGTTTGACATAACTTTCAGGCCTCCGTGAACAATACTACACGGTAAATGGTACTTAATACTAGTACATCAGCAACTTTGTAGAATATAATGACAACACTTCATGCAATAATTACTATAATATACTGTACTAGACATAATTTACATTCATCTCTAACTGGTATAATAGGAATGACGTTTTGATAGATCACTCACTGGAATTATAATGCATGATGAATGAAAACACAGGATTTGTGCTGACGATGCATGTTAACTTATCACAGATACGGTGGCATCTCATTAGTACTCCACAAAAAAAATATACAAAACAGAAAGAGTCATTAGGTCTAGTTGCTTGTGTTACGTAATGCACTAACTTGTCTTTCAAGCACATAATAGGTTCATCATCTAATGTCATGTAGAGAAAAAGAAAAGAAATTCAGCAATGTAAAAACAAAACCCCCGAAATTCAAACGTTTTTGTTTTTCTCGGTTGTCTAAACTCATAAATTCTTGCAAAGCACGTAACTACTGTCTAGTAGATAAAAATCCGCCGGAGTCCCATGGCGCTTTCCGCATAATGATGGAACTGGAAGCTGGCTTAGATAATAAAATAAACAGTTTCTCACAATAGATGGATATAACCCTGTCACGTGTTAAATATGATGAATGTCACTCTCTATTCAGAGTAAACGGTACCTATCTTCACCCCAATGATTCCTTACATATCCCATGGCTTGCACTGGCCTGTCTATAACAAGGAAGCTAGTTTGCAGTTGAAAATTCTTGCAAAGTATCCCGTGTAATTCATATCACATACAACGGCATTGTTGTCAAAGCTGATCTCGGCAACAACCATATTAGGATTGACTTCAATCTGAAAAAGAATGGCAGTCGGTAAACTTTAATGTCTCTTATACTAAATTTATACATAATGTATTTACATATACAATATATTTCCAATGTTGTCGAGATCTTTACCAATTGAAATGATAGCCATTTCCTCATGAATGTGAACATTGTACGTATAAATCTCGATAAATATTAATATACTTCGACTGTTATAACGGCTGGGAATATGTACATTCACATATAAAAACAAGTCTGCTCTTTGTTAATATTTGACGAACATATTTCGAGTAAAATCGTTCGATGTCGTCGAAATGCAGGCTACACGCTGCAGCACTGGAATAAAGCCAGCTGAGCGTTTGTTTTTTAAGTTGTGTGTGGGTGTGTTTATTTAATTTCATTTTTTTATTGTATTTTTTTTGGTACATTTGTATGTTGCTATACATTTTTTCATACTGAGACGTCGATCACTACCTGTAGGTGAAATTTTGACCCATGCGTGGCCTATCTGAGATAGCTATCTAATAGATCCGTGGCTTTCAAGATTGGTATTGGAGAGGTCCCTACCTATTTTAGAATCGAACCAATGCATCCCGAATGCCCTAACCATTAGCCCTCTGTGATCGGTATTAGTGTTCTTGAAATAAGTACACTACCAATTTGGAACGGTTTGGACTAATATACACATATATATAGAACAAATCAAGCCAGTTTGGCCAAGAAAATTCTTTGTATGTTTAATTCATGTATGCAATAAGAAATTATATTACCTTGAAAACGTATTTACCAGGATCGAGATCGGTGATATCAACCCATTGACAGTCAATATCTGCCATGTAGTTGTCTGAACAGCCCACACTTATGCCTATAAAAAAGCAGTAACAATATTACAATAACTGGGTGCCGATAGTAACAATATTACAATAACTGGGTGCCGATATACATAGGTTTTGATATTTTGAGACGTAGTATAACATACACTTGTTTATCTCCAGTATTATCTGTTGAGTATAATAATCGCGAGATCTGTATACCTTGTTGGCCAAAGTTTTGACAGCTGTATCTGGGGAAAACACCCGCATTACAAGCTGAATCCTCCAAACAGAAACTGGCTTTGAGTCCCTCCGCCACCCGATTTCCATTTAAGTCCAATATATCATAATGGGCAAAAATGTCCATGCTGTGGTAGTGCCTAGAGGAGACAAAAATATTGATTTAAACTACAGAAACACGATTATTAATTCGTTACATATTATAATTGTTTCAAAACACAAAACACAAGTAGACTGTTACCATCATCAATTTTTCCAGTGTCTAAATACATGCAAGTCGGCATCAATGTAGCTTAATGGTATTTTTATTCCATGATAAAGTATATGTATATACTTATACAGTAATCATTTGGGATCCGGGTTAGAATAGGTCCTCAGTACCCCTTGCTTGTCGTAAGAGGCGAATAAATGGGGCGGTCCTTTGGAATGAAACCGCAAAATCCGAGGTCCCGTGTCACAACATGTGTGGCACGATAAAGATCCCACCCTGCTCAAAGGCTATAAGAGGAATTCATCTATGTCTAGCGGCATGACAAACGATCTGTTTAGTTCAGCTCTGAAGTAGATCCCTAGTGAGACGACGCAGAGCCCAAGACGTCTAGGAGATCGGTATTAATTACCAACAGCAATGCACCAACTACCAAGGTTATACAACCAACTGACTATTAAGGTCAAACAAGAACCCACTTTCAAGGTCACACAAGAAGCGACTATTAATGTCGACTAGGCACACAATTACTATATTTTAGGTAACAAAAACTCAAATCGAGAAAGCACGAAGAAAACAATATATGGAATGTTGCTTTGTATGTGGATGCTTTGAGTTGACACGTGTAATACTCACATGTGACACGCGTGCCATTCCCACTCACTTCGGTCACTCATTGGCCGGAAGTCAGCGGTACCTATGTTCTTGACAACACTGGAGAACCGTAATAAACGGCGCGTGTGTTGTCTCCAACCTGTCAAAACAGGGAGAAATGAATAGCAGTGATTATCAATTGACCAATTTCAATAGTCCACAACTCTTCAACCGTTTGTTCGAAATATGCACAGGGATTCGGTTGTCAGATATTGGAAGTTTTGTATTATTTGTTCATGAATAATGAATCATATAAATGCAAGGTGAAGATAATGAACAGTGATCAATCTCACAACTCCTATAAGCAATACAAAATAGATAGTTGGGCAAACACGGACCCCTGGACACACCAGAGGTGGGATCAGGTGCCTAGGAGGAGTAATAAAATTCACCACCAAAATCCGCTTTTTTCCCGTCGTTTTAGAAAAGGTGTATCATAATTATTTACAAGATAATTTTTTAATATTCATAATTATGATATACCTTTTTTTCAAAACGGCCAAAAAAGTGGATTTTGGTGGTGGATTTTGTTTATATAATTTATTATTCGGGAACAAATAATATAAAACTTCAATATCTTGACAAACGAGCCCCTGTGGAATTATGTAGGTATCCTAATGACCTAGGTTTTTTTTATGAAAAGACATGGAAATAATTTCTGTTTGCTCCATTTCAGAAAAACGTTTTTCATCTAAATACGAATCCAGATAAAAGTCACCCTTAATTATATGTTACGCAGAACGGGTTACTGTTTGGCACCCGCTCAACATCAAATCGACATTCTGTTTAGATTTATGTGTCAAAAACCTATGCAATTGCAAAATAGATAAAACTGTCTCAGCATCTACAGAGAATATATACTCTTCTGTCAGACTTGATCAATGTCCTCCATTTCTTCTTGTTTTAGATAACAAACAAAAAAAAAAAGAAAAGAAAAGAATTCATGGAATGTCTGTGCTTTATTTTCAGATTATTTGAAGTTGTTACATACCACGTGACTTTTGTGCCTCATAGGCAGATGGTGCTAAGCATTTCTCCTCCATTGCACACTGTAGGTAATACAAATGCTTGTCTTGCAGGAATGTCGTCGTTTCTAGCATGTAGATACTAGGTTCAAGATCAGGCAGCGCTATGAAATAATGGTACACTTATCGTCAGAATATGAACGGATCTTTTAATTCAATAAATACGTATAGCACAATAAATAATGCAGTTGTAACGATAATAAATCCAACTATGGAACACTGTCTATGGTGACCGTTTTCAGGCAAAACAGGATAATTGAATTAGTCCTTTAAAAAACCTAGAACCCATAACCACTTCACCATTACCTGATTTGTCGAGCTTGGCTACTTTCATCATTTTGTAAAACTTACTCAATTAAATGTCGATTGAAATAAATATTTGAAAACTGGTATTTTGTAAACTGTATAGGTAGATTTTAAAACGCCAGAGTAATATTTTATAAAATATTTTGGAAGGTTTGTTATGTCACAGACATATGTACTAAGGATATATTATTAAATACATGTACATCTTTCTTTACATACACGCTCTGTACCCCTGTTATAAAGTAATTATGTACTAATATTTACATTTCCAATGTATTACCTTTGACATCTTTACCAATTGAAATGATAGCCACTTCCTAATGAATGTGAACAATGTGCGTATGAATCTTGAATAATAACAGAATAAATATAGTTCCACTATTTCAACAATTGGGGATAAATTCCTACATGTAAATATAAAAGGTAAATTTAATTTTTTTTTTTAGATACAGGAATATCTTAACAACAGCGCTTGACGCCAACATACGCTAACGCGCTTCATAAAAATATGCTCGCGTAAAGTGTCGCGGTTCACACCCCCCCCCCCCCCCCCCCCCCCGTGTTCATAATATGTAATATCTGTAATGACACGTGGCGTTATCTGATTATGGATTGACATATTGATGATATTACACGATTTGTGACACTTCTCATGATATTACATATTGCAACGTCCTGATTTAACCCTCTAAAACTTAACTGCTTGTTCGTATATTTCAACAGTCTCCTTGTTTAAATACAATGTAAATAAAATCCACAGATTTTTTCTAGCACAGGAATGGTAAACACTCTTTAAGTTCGATATCACAAAGCTTTCACCGTAAACCTGTCATGATCAGCAAATGTTCAAATTTCGTAACACATGCACATTAATTTCTTGAGTTTGACAAAATGAGGTCAGAGCATTCCGGAAAGGATCGATGTTTTTAAACCAACTTGCATTCATTTAATTATCACTTAATTGGTTTGTTTCATTGCATGAAAGTAAATTAAACATGCATATACTGTTAATTGAATGTATGTCGACCCATTAACATATATCTCAGGAAATAATTGAACGAATTGTGAGAATGTTTTGCACATCAGTTATAATTGCTCCCAACACTAAATACGATAAATAGCACACCGAATGCAAATGCAGAGCATAAAACAGAATATCTATGAGATATGAATTGCATACTGATGGCTACGAGACAAGTGTCTGTTTCGAAGGGAAATTATCACGAATAAGTCGCACTCTCATAAAGATATTTTGTCTAAGGTCTTGGCTTTTCGGGTATTTTTTCGCTTTTTCGTAAAACTCATTGCCTAGCTTATATCAGTTTCAATTTCCAAACTTGGGAGAGGTTGGGTTGATCATGGCGCCTACCGCAATAGTAATTTGGATCTTTGATAACTACCTACACTTTTCTGTTGCTATTGGAGTATTGCTTACCGGAAGTACAGATGACGCCGGCTACTGAGTGGGCGGAGGAACACTGAACCGCACCCTCATGATCCTCCCACTTGCAATCCGCCAACATCTTTTCGTGTCCCTTACATTCGACCCGGGAGTAATATTTCTTTTGATTACTTCCACCATAGATGGACCTCTGCAAGAAATTAAAAATACATCATTAGTGCGCGAATTGAGTATGCTATGCCATGTGTACCCATATTATTGACGATTATGCATTCAACTACATGTATACTTATACACAATAAAACACGTTTAAAGCAAACAATTTTGATTTGTTGTAGAATTCGTTATATCCAATAAGTTTATGATATGTTTTAAAATTACAGGGAATTAAAATCACTTCACTGCAAGCATGGATTCATTATAAAAGTATTCGATGTAACCGTGGTTTACTGTATATACATGAAGGACAAACCATTGCTTGTTTTATTTTGTTACATAAAATATCATCTTCAGGAGATAATTTAATTTCTATAAGCTTCTAAATCAACTGCCAAAGCTTACACATTTATCAAATAAATGTATAGTGAAGCATTTAATAATGCTTATCACGTTGAACTCTTATTCTGTCCAATTCAACAACTGAAGGGAGAACTGGTTTTACAGGAGGATCCTGGAGTGCTTACAATTTATGAAATGTTGCATGTACATTTAACGGTATTTTAAAAAAACAACTTGCAATGCATGAATACTGTAGTTCTAAACAAGTTTTTCTTGTATGTTGGCTTACGCCCATTTGAGAATGTCGTGAACCAAGGTCGGACATCACTAAGTTTAGGCGTGCCAGTCATTCAAAAGCCAAGGGGGCAATTTCAGAATCTGGATCTGCATCACTCTGAAAATTTGTTTGTTTATATTTTAATGTTGGTGTACATGCAAGTTGAAGATAACGAACAGTGATCAATCTCATAACTCCTACAAGCAATACAAAATAGATAGTTGGGCAAACACGGACCCCTGGACACACCAGAGGTGGGATCAGGTGCCTAGGATGAGTAAGCATCCCCTGTTGACCGGTCACACCCGCCGTGAGCCCCACATCTCATTCCAAAACTTTCACTCATGTGGAGACATTTGTTTATGTGCCAAATCTTTTTTAAACCATACTTGGTGCTCAAGGCCGTGCCTACGCCTACCGTGACACGGAACCTCTGTTTTTAGGGTCCTATCTGTACGACCCTTGACTTTCACTTTTAACACAGGAACAATCACTCCCTATGTCTGTCATTTTCGGTAAACAGTTACGGAAATAGCCGAGAAGTTACGATTGTGTTTATGTCTTACGTTTGACGCAGAGACGGGATCGAAAATCAAACCCCGGGTCTTCCAGTCGTGACGCCATAACCACTAAGCTACAGCATATGGTGCAAGTAATAACACTTCTGAAGGATCAATATAGCGATGTTTGTACCATAGATAGTCACGTGGTATGCAGCCATTCTAGAATAGAAGTCAATTTGCCTCAGTTCATTAACAGACATGGCGGTCATGGCTCCGAAACGAATTACCGCTCCTGTGGGATTAGTACCAATTCTGGTGATTGGACAAGCTACTGCTTTGGAGTAAAATTCATTTTGCCTCAACCAATCACAAACCAAGGTGATTCTAATGAGTTTCCGATAAAAAATATATAATTCCGGAACCACTGTAGTAAAGGCAACATTTGTACTAGATATGGACGTATGGTGACTGTCATACAGCTGTTCTGCAGAACAAATCGAGTTTACCTCTATAAATCAAATAGCCTGATGGCCATGGCCATTCTGGAATTCGGATCGCTCCTAAAAATATCAACATTTGTACAAAGTTCGGCGAATTGCGAATTAAAATGATGCGATTTTGGAGAAGATCAAAATGTAATTGGACAGCGATTCCGCCGCCGCCGCCGATAAGCAAATTACGTTAACGTATATCTCACACTGTCTCTTCAATCATGGGGTTAAAAACCAACATCATTGTTTTAGAAAAAATCAGTACGGGTAAGTATATAAAAATGATGTTTCTACTATATATGTATTTGACTTACCGTAATGGGTTGCTGGCCATATCCAAGATTTAAGCTACGGCATGCAACCATGACTTCCTTCATTGTCCAATGGTCGCCACAAATGACTCCCCACTGTTCTCTTCCTTCCGGTAACACTTCTATTCTTCCGCGTTTTCGTTGCCTTCCAGAAAGTCTTATTTTCCTTCCCTGAAAACGAAATGGCATCAAAAGGATTTATAACCACATAAGCACAATTATTATCGAAATTCATCTCTGGTATTTCAAGAATATGTGACAAGATATGCCAATTTCATTTACTAGTATTTAATTTAAAATTTGCTGAAGCATGCATCAAATGACCTTAGTTCCATGCCCATGCCTGTGACGATTTCCGCTACGTGGAGAGTGTCTTGTGCTATTCAAGTCGGAACCAATTATAATATTGGACGATGCTGTTCTAGCATTTTCATTTACTGCACTGACGGCATTTCTGTTGCTACCAAGGTTCAGTTGTCTTGTGTTTGGAGCTGGAACCCGTTCTTCCTGGCCAGATGAAGGATCATCTGCCTTCATTCGGTCATGAGTTCGCGTCTTAGCGATTTCTTCTCTTCTCATCTCGTAATATTCTTCCTCTGTTACTTTCTTGGATCGCCGACCAGGCTTGGCAACAAGAACACTCCCCGATCTGGACAGCATCACCCACATTTTAAGTACATCGTCGTTCATCCATTTACTCTTAATAAGCTCCATGGCGTATACTTCATCATCGTATCTATTTGCTTCGGATGGCTGTGGCATAGGGGTGGACGACGGTGTGGCAGTTGTTGTCGTTGTGGATTTGGCAGTTGTTGTTGTTGGCCTTTTTGTTGTCGTCGTGGTCGGTTTTGTGGTTGAAGGTTTCGTTGTAGTTGAAGGTCTTGTGGTAGGTTTGGCTGTAGTAGTTGTTGTTGTAGTCGTGGTGGTGGTGGTGGTGGTGGTTGGCCTCTGTATTGTGACAAAGTATTGTGACTTTGTAGCATAAACAAGTGTTTAGATGTGAAAGCCATTCAATGCAATATACATACAATGTACATGTTTTAAAACTGACAGTGTTTTCTTCAGTGATATGATAACATGCTCTAAAGATGAAAGTGTTGATATATACATTACATGATTATGACAATTCAAAGTGTCAATGGTAACTGTTCTAGTGTGTAATATAGATTAAATCTCTGATATATTAAAGTATCTTACCTTCGTGGTAACAGTTTTAGTAGTAGGTCTCCTCGTATTCCTAGCTATCTGGTCGTTTGGAGGAGATCGAGTTATTTCATTGAGAATATCGTTTTCGCCCCTTTGTGCTATGATTTCCTTACGACGTCTCAGATAATACTTTTCTTTAGTAATTCGTTTGGGACGCTCTCCTGGCTTTGCAATTAATATTTTTCCGCGAACTGTGAGCAAGACCCAGCATTTCAAAAGAGGGTCTTTTCTCCAACGTCGCATGGGCAAATCAATAGCATATACCTCGTCTGCATACCTGTCAGGGGTAGGCACAGGTACTGCTTGAGTTGTAGCGAGAGAGGTACGAACAGATTCCCTTGTTTTGACGAGTTTGTTATTCACAGTAGCCAAAGGCTTTGAAGTCGACGTTCTTGGTTTAGCTCTGGTTGTAGAGGATGTCGTGGGATTAATCTCGCGATCCTTCGTTCTTCTCGCCTCACTCCACTCAGCATCATACTGCAAGCGAGAACGTTGTCCACTGTTCGATTCAATCACATTGTGAATCACGTTGTCACTGTCCTCGTTTTCGTCATAAATTATGCTTCTATTAGAATATCTGTTAGTATTTGTGTTTCTTAAATCGTTATTTTCATTAATTTCTTTGATCGTTTCGGTCGGTTTAAATGTCGGCACCATGGTTTTTTGTTTTCCAGTCGTGGTCGGTACTTTGGTTGATGTCCGTAATGCCGTGGTGGTTGTAGATTTTGTGGTTGTACTGGGGGTAGTGGTGGTAGATGTTGTGGTAGTGGTGTCATTCTTCGGTAAGCAGACGACAGCCGCCGATCGTCTGAACCTTGCACAGTACCTCGCATCCCTCTGAACCCCCCATCTTCGAGGATAGCATTGTCCGAGATTTCGCTCAACTCCACGGCAGCGCAAACCTGTCAGCCATCGCAGTGCTATAGGTAGTAGAAAAGAGCCATTTCAATGCTAAAAGATTAAAACAAGATCACACTGCAAGAATGTCTTTTTGGTTTATTCCATGTTTATTTTTAGAGGATTAATATTGAATAACTATGTAGATAAATATTAAATCGAATTTAAGAAGTATCGCATAACTATGTCAATATTCAGAGAACTTCGAATCAACAGATACTGAACTTAGAGGGAATTGGATTCAAAAGGGAGAAAGGTTAAAAAAAAACACCATGCTATCCTGATTGTGAAATTTTATCTGACGTGTTTCCAGTACTTCAGTTATCGGAGTATCACTTACAAATCAAATGTATCTATTTCCAAAGAGCAGAAATGAAACCTTGTAATGTGAAACTGATACACAAGGACCACCTTCACATGTAATAAACGAATTGAATATATCGTCATTGAAAGAAGTGGTTCTCCTACTCTATCGATGCACATGACAATTTTGAAAAGCAATTCCTAAAGAGCCCAGGAAGCAGTGTAGTCTATGGTTATCACCCCACAACGCCTTACATATCTTGTCTCATGGTATGTTGATTTTGAAAAAAAAAATTGTCCTGACCTGATACCTTCAAGGTTGAAAGAGATAGTTGTTTAAAAACTAGCTATCTACAGCGAAGATCTGTCCAACCCTGGAAATGAGACACCGTGGAACACAATCTCCAGGCGTATTACCGTATGCTACTATACAACACTTACACGGCTATCTCATCGCAATCGAAAGGCAAAAAACCAGTGTCTATGTTTTAACAGTTTAAAGCAAGATAATATCCATATTACAGTTCAGCTTTTCAGAGATGGAACTATCACCTGCATGACATTAACGTTTGGGGTTTTCAACTAATCATAAAAATAGACACTGAACTTAAAGATGTTTTAAAAATGTTTTGGGGTAAAAACTATTTGATAGATTATGTCATTTACACTGTATAAATTTATAAAGGAAGGGAGATACTATCATTATGGACGTTTTTCATGGTATCGTGGCGCAGAAAGCTAAGTACAGAAAAGTCAACAGGTATATAAAATAATTTTCTCCGAGCATTTTCATGCTTACAAATTTATCAAATGAAGATTTATCTCTGGAAAGAGAAGATTTAGATGCTGATGCTTTCTGCCAACCGTCACGTTTACGCATGCAAATGAGATGGAGAGGAATAAATAGGGTATTTAATCCATACCCTTGATATTCAGATAGAGACTGCTGATAGTTAGATATAGACGCATGCACAACAAAAGCCACTACAGAGGTCAGGCTAGAAGACCCAAAAGACAGAGCAAAGGTTACATAATTCTTTGGCACATCTTCAGCACACAATACCCATTGATCACGCATAGTATGGCTCCCGTAAATCAGATTTATGAATGAACGAGACATTTTATTGTAATATCTGTCAAAAGTTTATGAATCGTCCCTTTGTCTTTTGCTAAGCCAGAGATAGCACCGAGTAAACATAAAACACCATGGATCGTTGAAATCTCATGGCGTTTATCAAGTCAGGAAGAGATAAATCTGCGTTCAGAAATACTGTTTGGACATTGAATACGAGGGGTTAAGCTCTGGGGTTAATGTTGATTCTCTCTTCTGTTTAGGTAGGTGTGGAACCTTATGAGGCGTGAACACAAAGATGACATGCAATTGTTCCTTGAATTGCCCCAAGGAATGATGTAGAAACTTTTTGTCATATTGATTGGAAAGATTGTAGATTTATTCAATACAGCAATCATGGGTCGAGATTTTTATGCAATATATTTCACCAGAATAGGACCACACAGTTGCTTAACTACGTTCAGATACCCCAATTTAATTGCGAGTTAAAAATGATAAATGTGTGGGAACTTTTGTATAAATTTTGTTTCCACGATCTGCTTTACATGTTTTGTAAATTGTTTTACTAAAGACAAAAATTTTTAAACTATGCCTTTGAAATATGAATAAAATATATTGTGATCTCATACAAAATCAGATTAAGAGTAGTATCAAGACCAAAATATTAAATATCTAAAAGGAAAAAGGAAAATTGTTATAAATTATCGAGACTTCTCAATTACGTAGGAGGAGGATCAAAAATAACCCTCGTGACATTTGGATTGCTCAGCAAAAATAACCGCGACCTCAGAACGGTTAAAACAAGGCCTGCTTGTTTTTTTGCCATTCCGATGTCTGCTTCTTCCAACACTTAAAAGCAACAGATGTTTAATTTCTATATTTATATCACGTTTTTAGTGACCCGTACTTTTAAGAAAATTATACAAACAAGGAGTCGCTCTAAAGTAGATGTTTTGGCAAGACTTGAATTTCAGCAATAAATTTCACAGCGTAAGCAGCATGTATTCACAATATCAGGCAGTATTCTTATCGTTAATTGAAATGTACATGTATATGATAAACTGCTTTTCAAAGTTGTCTTGCAAGACAATCAAATGGGAAACGTAAATTAAGTTTTATATCCTTCGTCAGACTTTGAAAATTAACATACGGCAAAAACCCTGAATAACACCAGATATGCTAAATACAATAGGGAAATTAAAAATGAAAACCAGAAACAATAGACAGTCGAGATATAGCCGCAGTATTGTCCTCAGTATAGCCCGTGGTCTCATGTTCTGAACAATTTACAGGTACCTGCAAATGTCAGGAGACTATTAATGAAATCTTATTGGTTATTGTTGAAATTTCTCTTTATCCTATGGTATAAAATTAAAGAATCGTTAAAACTTGGACGTGTCGAACGACTGCAGGACTGGTTACACACGTCGTCCAAGATCAGGAACATGTAAAGCAAAATTTACTGTTTTTTCAATATTTTCAAAATTGAATATTGCTCATACAATTGAAATGATAGATAATATAGAACTTTCATTTATAAAGATGATATCAGCTATCAATATTGGTAAATATTGTAAAATTAAAAATACTAATATTGTAAATATTGTAAAACTATATATTTTTTCGAAAATCTTTAATCATTCCCTTTTCTGATTTTCCCGTTACCCTTTCAAAATCTTAGATATCAAAATTTTACCATCTTCGTTTGAGTCTTAATGAAACTTTGTTTGGATGTAAATGCCAAGTAGACATTTGATGTTAATTACATTACAAGTAATACCTAGTAATAGCCCATGCAATGACCACGCGATCTCATGCAATTTCTACTCTCTGTAGATGAGTTTTAATTCGTCGATAGATACCGGATTCCGAGTACAGCAAGGTACCCGTCTTAATCGCCATTCGGAAGTGGATCACAAATCCCCTTTTATTTTTAATCCAGTCCGTTGTCCAGTAGAACGACAACAGCTACATACGTGTGGACGGTCTCCTATGCTTATTTCGAACTTGTTAAACGCTTTTTGATATGATGAAGAATTTGTTTCCGTCACGCCCTTCACATAGATATGAGTCTGATGCACAATAATGTGTATTGTTTCATGCTTAAGATATTTGGTTACTCATAAAGCCTGCACTCCTAGCATTGCTGTTTTACAATGTCATTAACTTCATAATCTAATTTGTTTTTCGGTATAAACCCATCTTTACATAGAATGAAATTTTATTTTATTTTTATCATTAATGATGATTAACACGTGTGATCCCCGGTAGACATAATTACGGCGGATTATGGGGGTAAATGTGGTCGATTCCCACGCTTGTTATGTCATTAGCAGTTAATATTTTGTCTTGGTTGTAACTTCTTTAGATTTATGGTGTCTTCATAAAAACGAGATAGAGGATACCAGAATCTAGATTGAACAACTTGAGGTAATTACATGTATTATCTGTGTATCGAATGACAAACACAGTGAACGGTTCTATGGTCGCCACTAGTACCGAAACATTGAGATGTGATTGCATATGCACCTGTCAACCGGCATTTGAGATATTGCATGTTTATTTACAATGATCGAAATCACTCATCCCGCTTCTTAAACCTCTGTAAAAACCCAGTGATTGACGAGATTGGCGACAATTACAGCTTGATCATGAATTTATGAAAGTGACTCGTACAAATTTTTGTAGAATTGGTAATTATAATGGGCCGTATTAGCAAAAATTGTTCTTTAATTTTTACGACCTCTATACACATAGTGTACATATCCATTGGTGCTAAAGAGATTGCAATGAACAGATGTACCTGTATTTTTACTATGGTACTATCAAGACAGCATTTCTAATCTTAAACACACACAACCTATCTCCGAAGTTAGCAATTATTTTAATAAATCAATTTTATTATTAAACAATCCTTAAAAAAACCGAGAGGAGCGAGGTTTTCGACACCGATCTATGATCACCATTTACACAAATGCACCTAATCTCGTGCTCATGGCTCCGACATCCACAAATATATGCACTATGATATGCATCCATGTGAATCCCATTGAGTAGAACGCGGGGGCGTCCGTTCTATCGAAACTTTTAATAGTTTTCATTTACCGACAAATTCTTTAACTTGATCGTTAATGATTATCAGTCTAAAAGAAAAAGTTCTGCGTCGTCATTAATTCTTTTGAAACTTCTCTAATTACCATAAACTTTGAACTTACGAAGGGAATCGCTGTTGCATAAGAAAAGCATTATAATAATTTGTTTTGCTAGTATATGTACTCCAAGCCTCCAAACACAATATCACTGTCACTGACCAAGTAAAAACTGTGTATCGTTTCACGAGTATGGTCTAATTGCAAATAATTCTATCGTCGAGATTTGCAACTGTAATATGATCCACGAGTTCATTACTGTAAATGTTGTGAATAAACTAACACATAATAAGTAATATAAGAACAGACCTCTAAACTACAAAAACGCGTAAAGGTGACGTATAGATATTAACGCTGACTTAGAATCAAAGAATGAACTGATATAGTAGCGTTTGATGTATATTAAAAAAAAATTAATAACTTGCGACCCCGTGACCATAAATACCGTCTTTAAAAGAAATTCAAGCCAAACTTTAACGACTCTGTATTAGCACCTGTTAATTATGCAACGACACGTTACATATCTCCTGAATGACGGGTCATCGTATCAGCTCTAACACAATGAGTGTTATTGGAGATAAATTGTTATTGTTCCGTGTTTGTAGACCAATAAACGAACGAATGACAATTCATTGTAAGTGAGCAAATATTTTCATACACTGGGTTAGTTTACAAAAAATAGTAGTCTTTAAAGATATACACATTTCTTGCTTATGTAAAAAATAATTAACATATTTAAGCAGCATTTTCCTTCTCAGTGGGTGTTGACATTGTATATGAACTGCGGTGTCGGATATTAAGGATATCGTGTAATTCATTTGAAATTCGAAATCCAAGGTAATATATGTAGATGTATGGTTAGATACTTTGAATGCTTTTGACTAAAGAGAGAAAAATGGTAAAATCTCACTTACTTCGTCCGGGTCCGAACCTACTATAGCGAAGACTCTGTAGCGCCCGTTGGAAGCCCAGTTGATAGCAGGCCACATTTCCATCTCGGATGTCCCAGCCCCGGTCACATATGCTCCCCCACTGACCGTCGTGGTAAATAAGGACAGTTCCCTCATTTTCCGTGCGACCGCCGACCAATCTGATGTCACCCTCTTGGAAATCAGGAATGGCATTAATTAAGGAGAAGAATCCAAATAAGATATAAAATATTTCGCACATCTTGATCAATTTTAGGAGGATCATTGGAAGCTGCATTTTGTGCTAGATGGCTGTTGCACAAAATGTCTAAAACCGTATAATCGGGGTGGGCTACTTCCCTCGAAGTCTCGGCAATTAGTGATTCCTAATTAGTAGCGCGTGCACATTTTGCAGAATTTAAAAATCCGTTGGCTCGCTGACCCATGCTAAATCACGAGGTTGAAATTTGAACTGTTTTACCCAATTTTTTAATTTAAATGGCTGCAATAGTTCCAAAACCACAGGGTTACAAAAATCAAAGAAACTTGTCAAACAATCTGTCGTAGTATATCGCATTAAAAGAAATTCGAGCGATATCGATATATTGTAGAGAACTAATACGAAAAATATCACAGATGTAAAGGATTACCACTCATCCAGTTATTAAAGTTATGTATCACCAGCTGATTTTTTGCATCGAGGTGTTTACGTTAGGAACGAGGAATTCAAATAGGAGATTTGAATACGATAAAAGATGCATTGTGGTCCCTAGTGATGATGCCCCATCGCAGTTACGTAACGCTGATGATCTAGGAAGAGAGACATTTACGAGGGCGTCTCAATATTGGAGCAAAATCTCGAGATTCAATTGGCGGTATACAGAAATAAAAAAAGCAAGTTCAGCATTTAGGCACACAGACAAGCGAACTGCATCCGCCACATGGTTTTGCATGTGCGAATAAGTACCACAAAAAATATAGTTATTCAAAGTTTGTGCGCTCGGGTAACACTATAAATATGTCAAAACATCCCACTTCACGGTAAATAAAACATAATTTATTGCTCCATTTCGCTGTTTAGGAAATAATCACTGACCTTGAGTAATCCAACTATAAAACACTTAAAATTGAATACCAACGTAAGAATTAATCTCTGAATGCGGCGACAGGTGCTTGCTGAAATAGAACAAACCATCATTAGGAATCAAAAGCTTCTTGACCAATGTTTTCAATGTTTATCTTGACATGATAAAACACAAAGATTCTGCAACAAACAAAGTCTTGGTTTTCGTACGCCCAGAGAAAAACTTCCTCCAACTTACATTAAAGCACAGGAGGACCGAGAACGGTGCAGACCTGGAATGCTCCCTGGGTCAAAGGAAGCGCTACTTAGACAAACATAATTACATATGTACATATCTTATTTGAAGTTTTTGTTTTCAAAAATCCTTATCTGTGCAATGAATGGTTTCTGTCGACATATTCCCACTGACAGCTTGTGATTAAACATTGCACAAAACTTGGGTCGAGTAACAAGTTTCACGGAGCGGGATACTGCGCGTGCAAATTTCAATCCCGTACGATGCTGTCCTAAATGTCGATGACCCCGCGAGGGAAATGTGTGTGGGTTTATGTGTTCCTGGTACCGTAAAGAAAAATTAAAAATTCATGGTTTTCATGATGGGTTCAGGTTTCTAAAAAAATAAAATGAAAAAAATTGGGACCCTGACATGCATCGTTATGACTTTATGATCATTTTGAAATTACAACAAAATTACATTCAATTACAGCTATATTACTTATATAAAATCTGTTTTAAAACAAAATCGAGAATATTCAAAAGACTAAGAACGAGTACACATTATTTAATTGAACGCGTTTATCGTGCAATTGCATACACTTATGATATCTTTAATTGAGGTATAGTTATCAAAAATTTATACATCGAGCGCATTCCACACAAAACTCCGGCTTTACTAGACAACCTTTATAAATAAGCATGATACCTCGTGCGTCTTGTTTTCACATTAAAACCCATTTAAGACCCGTAACAAATCTACCCATCAGAGACTCTTCCTATTATGATTCAATGGCTCGTAATAATTTATTATCATCAGGGCAGGTTTATTCTAATCTACAATGTGCTAGTCACAGGGCCTTTCAATACGCTACGCTGACAAATGATGAACGATAAGATTGGATTTCAACTGATTAGGCCATGTACACCTCATGCTAAAAGCAGCTACACCATGTGAATTCTTTAATGAGGACTGAAAGCAATTTTATTCATTGTATAAATAAAAATGTTGTCAAGGAAATATGAAAATATAGTTGCAAGATAGTTTGATATAGATATTCTTGTAATATCATTGGTATTTTATACAAAGAGATTAACAGTTCAAAAAAGAATGATATCGGGATTGAAATCTTGTTATCAAAATCAGAAGATAACAAGGAAAAATGTAAAAATTTGGGGCTTATTTTCAAGGGGGATCAAAATGATGACGAAAGCACAAAAAACATCAAGAGAAATTTAATACGGGTCCCAAGATTAAGGGCGCTTCTAATTAGAAATTTAGCAACAAAATGGCAAACATACAACTTTTTTCGTTGTTGCAGATCCTAATCAGGAATCTTAATTTCATATGTCAGAGCAGCAGATCTGCTTAATCATGTAGTTCACATTCAAAGAGAAACATTTAATGTGACACGATGCATTCTCCCTCTGCAGATTGTGATCAAGTGCCACAAATTGTACAATCGTTTTTAATAAAAAGAAATCTGGCTTCATATTAACCTGGGGAATTTGTCATTTAAGATTTGCCTAATCTCTTTTGGTATACAGATATACCTGTTTATATTGCATGTAATGTGTAATATTATGTTTCCTCTGCTTTTACATCTCTTTCATGTATGCCATTAATTGTGTAATATTTTCTGATAGGTATCGACTTATCTGAAAGTCTACATTGCGTTTTCAACAATTATAACGACAGAAACCTGCTGCATTTATAAAGAGAAAATAACGACGCAATACTGAAAATATACATACATGTAAACAAATGCTTCCTGAAATCTTAGTTACATCTTTGTAGCTATATGCAATATATTTTCGTATCGAAATCTAAAAATGTTCTCTGTTCTAAAATAATCATCTCTCTACGCCTACATTGATTTGAAGAAGTTTTTCAGTGTAAACAAAAACAGCTGACATAAGATCATGAAAAATGCACACAACACATAGATTACATATTAAAAATACCGATGTCGTGAACATAGCCGCATACTCACATCTTCTCACACGGTGGCTGCGTGATGCCGAGGCTGACAGCCTATCAACAACATGTTTGTAATTTGTCATCGAAATATCATGATGCATTAAAACATGCACAAAAATCTTACATGATGTGAGATAATGCTCGTAATTCTAGTTTAAAAAAAAAAGAACCATCTCAAAGTTTACAGAGCACCTTGTGGATGTCTATACCGGCTTTGGTTTAGATCAGACAATAAATCAATCGTACTTCAAGTGCTAGTCAAGGTGTATTCTCTTTAGAGAAGTGGACAGGCATAGCTGGATGTACTGTGATATAGAATAGAGCGTTCTAGGGATATTTTATCTATAGTGACCTTCACCTTAGAGGTACTGACTCAAAACAATAAAAACATCTCCCCCCTTACATGTACTAGTGTAACCGATTATGGGTCCATCTTAATAAAGAGCTAAGTGTTGGAGTTAATCATAAAGAACTTGACCGTAACACAAGATCATTATTCTAACCATAACACCAAAACTGGGTTAATGAAAGGGGTAATCATATATATATATAAAGCACTAAATAATCACAACTAGGTACAGAATATATATATATATATATATATATATATATATACAACTAGGTAGAGCATATATATATATATATATATATATATATATATATATATATAAAATATCCCACGACTGTGATGACTAAATACACTAAGTATACATGACACATATCATTTAATTAATTACACTTAGCGCTTTCGCCGTCTAATCTACATTGTTAACAAGAATGATACACTGATTTGAGAAAAATGGTTGTCTTAATCGTTGCAAGCGAGCGTTCGCTTTGTAACCGGGATATCGTGAGTTCGAGCTCTGTTCGTGCAATGGCCGCGTCAAACCTATAAGACATTATAATAGGTAGTACGATTGTTCCATCCCCAAACGCTCGGCATTTAGAAGTAAGAATCACGGGTATTTCGGATATGACCTTTTAAAACGGAGGTAGTGTGTCGCAGCAGGTGTTTACACGATAAAGAACCCTCACTGCTACGGTCCTGAGCACTAAAGTATAGGCCTAGTACTTCACCTACAGCTGGTGACGTTTCCATATGAGTGAAAAATTCTCGACGGGACATTAAACAATCAATCAATCGTTGCAAGTGTGGTAGCAGGGGACAGTTTCACCTATGGGACAGTTTCGCACTATAGGCCCGGTCAACTTTTAAAAAAAAATGGAAATACCCAATATTTGAAGTGATATTACATGTGTAAAAATGTATAAAATAATTTTAGGATGTATGTCAAATGTAGCTGAGTGCTTAATAAAAATGTTGATATACAACATGTAGGTGTCACCACGATTCCTAGCATATAGATGGGTGCAAATGCTGAAGAAATTCCGGTGAAAACATGCATGGTCCAGCAAAAGGTATGTAGCTGAGAGGGAAGGTGGATGACCCCATATGAAAGGTAGATTTTTGAGAAGGGCAGATAGGGTTCTTGATTGTGCACAGTGTCTAAATACCCATATTTGGTACTCACGGTGATGGTGTGGGGGTGGTGCGGATTACCCCAAATGAGAGAAAAAAAAAGCAAAAAAGGGGAACCTGCTCAGAGCATGTTTTGTGCACCAGCACCAGTATTCATAGATTACATGTAATTTAGGGTCATAATTTATTAACTACACCAATATGAAATACAAGTATTGACATAAAAGGGAAATATGAGTTTTCATTAGTCTGTCATAATCTGACTCTGATGTATACCCCCTATCCACATGTTTCAGAACCAAAGAAACTGTCTCCTGCCACCTGTGTCTACAGACGATGGTGTATAGTTTGTACCACCATTGGGTCGGAATTAGAACAGAAATCCTCTCTCAAAACCAAAGAAACCAGATGCAGCTCGAGAGAAAACCTCCAAAACAACGTGATTGTGAAACAAAACGACTGGAAGACAATGATTTGGAGGGATTAAGTTGGTGACTATGGAGCGAGATTCATTTGTTTGTCGATTGGTTGTGATGATTTTGTGTTGTGGTATGGTCGAGTTCTTGCAGTGTTCGTGTTATTGTTTTTCGTTGTTGGTATTGTTTGCCGTGTCCGAATCTTCAGTAGTACGAGTTGCCAAATATATATTTTCGCTCCAAATTTTTATGCCCCCCTTCAAATCAAAGTACTGAAAGTACTCATGGGAGTTGAACATTGTGGAAATTCAGTTAGAACAGATAGCACTGGAAGGGTAGGGGGATAAATGACTGAATATTATCATGATTTTAGATACAAATCAACTGTTGTTGTTTTTCAAAGCGTTACAACAGCAAACATGGATAATGGAAGGCCCATGGGCCACAACGCTCCTCGAGTAACTGAAGTTGTGTTGTTGTTTTCTAGAATTTCACCCCTTTATATTCTCATGATAAATGTGACCACATATTATGGCCCAAACATTCAAATCAATATGGTTATCAATGCCTTGCAGTTATGAAGAAGTTTTTTCCCCTGTATATATACATTCAAGTTTAATCCTAGTTGTAGCTAATTCTAAGGATTCATTACTTGAAAAGGTAGTCCAATATGCTAAACTGTCACCTGAGTATACTACAGTCCTGTAGAGGATCAATGGAATGGTAAATAATTGTATAATAACTCAAAATAAATGAAATGTAAAAAAAAATTAAAAATCGTCCGGCATCGGAGATGCACAAACCGAGTTGCGCAAGGAATGGACATAAAGGAAACCGGCAGAAAAGTTTTCAAGAATTATCAAGCAGGGAGCAAAATTTTGCGTACATAAATTTCAGCCGACTTAAATCCTTTGACCTTGACCTTTAACCCTTGACCAAAATCAATAGGCTTCAGGGTTCGAAATTCACTTTTTCAAGCACTAGTCCGTACGGACTAGTCACTATTGATGTTCACTAGTCCGCAAAGCATTTCACTAGTCCATCCAGTATATCATTAAATAATCATTTTATTCAATAGTATTTAATGAAACCAAACACATCACAGTTGCAAGCAATTCATTTTCTGACACCTTCAGAAGAAAAAGACCACCATACTTTATTTTGCATTCAAGATCTTCAGAAGCATACAGTAACCTCCGAGTTAATCCTTTTATAAATGTCCATAAGTGCGTTCGAGATCGACGTTACCATTGTTTTTGTGCTCAGTTATTATAGTCACAGGAAATTTTATCAATAAAGTCAATAAAATTCACTCGATTTACCAAGCATGAGCTATAGTGTTACAAACTCCTGTGTTTGAGTCGTGAATGACGAGAACATGTGCGCACAAACGTGCTTGTTCTTAGATCACACTACTTGCAGTTCTTGCACCTCGAATCTGTTCTCGTGATGCGTACTCGGAGTTCGGAATCGACAGGAATTTGTGCTCGTTCGAAGAATGGCGGTCTCGAACGCACTCCATGTGTTTGAAAGATCAGGATGTCATAGTCACGCAAACACTTAATCATGCAGGTAATCGACCATAAGTTCAAACATCTAAGAGACTCAGACAAACCTTGCTAAAATCTTAACCAATTCAAGATTGATTTCCGGATTTTCACTAGTCCGTACAGACTAGTGCTATAGAGAGTTTATTAGTCCGACACGTTTTTTTTTTTTACTAGTCTCGGACTTACGGACATGAGGTAATTTCGAACCCTGGGCTTCTTTGTCTCATCAAGGGCGATAATCCATCTAAGTTTAATTGAGATCCTATAATTTGTTAAAAAATTATAGTGCAGAAAACAAAATTTTCTTCAATTTCAGTCTATTTATAGCCACTGTGACTTTGACCTTGTGACCCCGGAATCGAATGGCTTCTTGTCTTACTGAGGGTGACAATCGATCTAAGTTTAATTGAGATCCTATAATTCGTTCAAGAGCTATGGTGTGGAAAACAAAATTTTCTCCAAATTTCAGTGTATTTATAGCCAATGACCTTGACCTTTGACGTAGTGACCCCAGAATCGATAGACTTCCTGGTCTTACTGAGGGTGACAATCCATCTAAGTTTGATTGAGATCGTATGATTCGTTCAAGAGCTATGGTGCGGAAAACAAAATTTTCTCCAAATTTCAGTCTATTTATAGCCACTGTGACCTTGGCCTTTGACCTATTGACCCCAAAATCGATAGGTTTCCTCATCTTACTGAGGGTGACAATCCATCTAAGTTTGAATGAGATCCTATAATTTGCTCAAGAGCTATGGTGCGGAAATGAAATGTTGATGCGTGCCCGCCCAAAGGCACTTCATCAGATCATAAGCCGAGTTCGACTTCATCGCAACTCCGCTAAAAATGAAACACTAGTCAAATAATGTTATTCATTGCCAAGGTATTTGGGATATTATACTGTGGCTCAAACAGGGGGTGAATGAACCTGACAGTATGGGAAGCATATAGTGGAATCAGACTTGTGATGCTGGAAATCTATAGTGATCTATACATGTACAAGATCCATAACTATTTTTTTTCCAGTTTATGAGGGAGAATCCTCATGTCTCTTTCATCTGTAGACAAATACACTGTAGACAAATAAACAATGTGTTTTGACCAGAGCAATTTCCAATCCTTTTTGCAGCATAAATTCAACATTGTGGCAACTGGGTTAAACTTTGATAGTGAAGTAATACATGGCAGCACCTTATCCCATGCTCTTAAAATTTCTGTTTGACACACACTCATGACATTCACTCAAACATTACAGAGTGCAGCAAAATCCCATTGTAATAGGGGATTCAAAATGGATAACTGGTACAAAATATGGTACATACTATTCGAAAAGGATAATGAATTTGACATATTGATGTCTTGGAAAAGGAAATTCTGACATCGGGGCTCTAAGCGTTTTCAAACATTGTCATTTGATAAAAGTGTTCTACATTTTTAAAAATAGAGATTAATATGTCTTTACATACATAGGTGAGAAAGTTTCCATTATTCCTAGCCGAGACATACCATGTATGCGCAAAAAATTCATAAACAAATATCAAAATACTCACGTAGAAAATGTGGACCTTACCGTCATCAAGCGCAGTGAAACACGCCATTTCGAGATTTTCGCCGACGAAAGCTCGGTAACAGTAATGAATAAGGTACACTCATTTTGTATCTATTTTGTGACTTTCTTTATTAAAAGGAACAGTTCTCTAATGTGTAACGTGCAATTACTACGTAATTCAATAACTTGAAGCATGAAGCAGTTTCACTTTGCAACCGGATATAAGAAATTTTATTTCGTATTCCGATCCCGATCCCGATCGAAAGTTGTTTTAATTCAATATACATGTAACATCAAGCATTTTTTATATCACATTAAAAAAAAACCCCAAATATATACACATACACAATGTTGTAGAGTTATTTCTTGTAAATTTTCTGAGGTTTCGCTTGTGTGCAGTTGTCGTTCGTTTCCCTATCAATGTTTATAGGTGACGCTGCGCTACAAACGACAATTTTCAACCTTATCTTTTATTTTTCTATGTATATCAGTATCAATTTGATCGAAATCTTGTATTCAAATTGATTTGAATACAACATCATTGCATTCACTTACATGTCAATTATCAAAATTAGATTAATTCAGAAAAGTTACATGGATTATTTAATGGCGGATGTTTATAAAAGTTTATGTTGATTTACCTAGGAGTAAATCAGCTGACACAGAACCCCCGTTGACGACCACTATACAAATCAATACAAATTACTACGCAGAAAAGTGCGTGATGACCAAGGGAGATTGAACATAGTTCAACTCCCAAAAAGAGGGGCATATTAGTTTACACCTGTCGGTCGGACGGTTGGTAGACCACATGCTGTCCGCTCAATATCTTAAGAACCAATCACTGAAGGTCGGTGGTCTTTTCCCAGGTACATTGTATCCGGGTTCTTTCTTCCACCATAAAAACTGGGCGCCACCAGATAACTGAAAACTGTTTGAGTGTGGCGGGAAACAGCAAAACAAACAAACTTGATCTTAATGATGTTTTATATGTGGGTATGAGTTATGAGTTGTTTTTCCAGGTCAAAGGTCAATCTACTCTGGACATAGGAAGACTTTGTCCGCTCAATATCTTGAGAACCCTTTGCTTGACAGACATCAAACTTGGTACACTGGTATATCCTAAGGAGTAGATGACCCCTATTGATTTTGAGGTCACATGGTCAAAGATCAAACTGGACATGGAAATATACTGACCACTCAATGTCTAGAGAACCTTTTGCTTGACAGAAATCAAACTTGGTACATTGGTACATCTCCTGGAGAAGATGACCCCTTTTGATTTTGACGTCACATGGTCAAGAGTCAAACTGAACATAGGAATATACTGTCCGCACCATGAGTCATATATCTTGATCAGGTAAACGGAATTATCCGTAATCAAAATTAGTATGTAAAGAATGGCTTAACAATGGGTATGCAACACGTCAGAAAACATTCAATATAATAACAAGTAATATTTGTAAAAATTTAATTAGCCTTTCATTAGATCGTTACAACGACTATAGAATTTGCGATATGCTGACTGTTTAAAGTCGTTTAAGACTGTTGAAATCCCTGTAATAATAAGTTATTTTTCAGCAGTCTTCCTCGATTTAACAAGAGTACCGCCAACGGTACATAATACGCCCTTGAAAAGCTAATATAGGGTGTTTTTCTTACTCCATGATTTGTAGAAATTGCCTTCAAGTAGTATCAGCAATAATCGGGGCGTGAAATATTTTTTTGCATCGAAAAAACAAGATCAATCATGTAATCTTTATGTAATATTTTCACCTGGCATAAGATGTACATTGTATGTGTACCAAATTTAATGGTCCTTGCCTCAAACGAATAGGTTTGCATCCTGCTACTATGACTTTGACCTTAAGAAACAATAGGCATCCTCCATTTGGTATAAAGTGTATGTGTACAAAGATTGACAGTCCTAGCTCCAACATTTCAGTTTGTATACTGTCTACAAGGTTTTCGTACCAAGTGATACTGTGACTTTGACCTTGCAAAAGTAATAGACATCTTCCTCTCATCATGGTGATCAAATGTACCAAGTTTCAATATCCTAAAGCTTACGAATTGGTTTGTATCCTGCCTACAAGGTTTTCCAACTAAGTGATACTGCGACCTTGACCTTTGACCTATAACATTGAAAAAGAATAAGCATATTTCTTTTATCATGGTGATCGAATGTACCAAGTTGCAATATCCTGGAGCTTACGGTTCGGTTTTTAATTTTGCCTACAAGGTATTCCTTCTAAGTAATACTACGATTTTGATCTTTGACTTCTGATCTTCAAAAACAAAAGGCATCTTTCTCTTATCATGGTGATCAAAGGTACCAAGTTGCAATATTCTGGAGCTTACGGTTTGGCTTGTAACTTGCCTACAATGTTTTCCTACTAAGTAATACTATGACCTTGACCTTTGACATCTGACCTTGAAAAACAATAGGCATCTTCCTTTCATCATGATAATCATATATACCAAGTTGTAATATCTTGGAGCTTACGGTTCGGTTTGTATCCTGCCCACAAGGGTTTCCTATTAGGTTTTCCTACTAAGTGATACTACGACCTTGAAAAACAATAGGCAACTTCCTCTCATCATGGTGATGAAATGTACCAATTTGTAAAATCCTGAAGCTTATGGTTCGGTCTTATCCTGCCCACAAGGTACGGACAGACTGCGGACAGACAGACGACGCCATACCATAATACGTCCCGTCTTTATGGAGCGCCAAATTAATCAATTATTTGAAGATATCATCAATTCATTTGATGCGCGCAACAATTCAATTAAAGATCTCTTCAAATAATTAATGATATCTTCAATTCTGAATTATTGCGTGCATTAATTGAATTGATGATAGCATTAATTCTTCAGCTGAATTGATGCGCGCTTTAATTCAATTAATGATCTCTTCAAATGAATTAATGATATCAACAATTGAATTGATGAACACTACAATTCAATTGAAGAGAGCAATAATTGATATCATGCGCGCATTGAATCAATTGATGAGAGCAATAATTGAATTGATGCGCGCATTAATTCAATTATTGTTCTCTTCAATTGAATTATCGATATCTTTAATTCATTTGAAGAGAGCAATAATTCCTTTAGAGAGAGCAACTATATAATTAAAGATATCTTCAATTCAACATATCCACAATTGAATTAATGATCTCTTTAATTGAACTGGTGCTCTCTTTAAAAGAATTGATGCGCGCATTAATTCCTTATACAAAACCACTGTAAATAATTAAAGATATCTTCAATTGAATTAAAGAGATCATCAAATTATTTATACCGAGCTCTAAATTAATTATTGCGAGCAATATTTCTACGAAATTGATGCTCTCATCAATTGAATTGAAGAGAGCAATAATTGAATTAATGCACACATCAAATCTATTATTGTTCTCATTCATTCAATTGATGCACGCATTAATTCAATTGATGAGAGCAATAACTGAATTGAAGTAAGCATTAATTCATTTGATGAGAGCAATAATGATTTAATGCGCGCATTAATTCAATTAAAGAGAGCAATAATTGAATTGATGATATCTTCAAATAATTGAAGATATCTTCAATTATTTGAGTTTATGTTAATTTGGCGCTCCATATGTCTTCAACGGGCGTATAAAAACGGATCACACCTCACGTAGCTAGAACATACTCGTACGCATCGAAGCAGCTAAGAGACACAAGCACCAAATATGCAGGTTATAAACTTTATTTCTTCTTTACAGTAGTGGAATATTGATAGTATCAGCAAAATTAAAGAGGAAGTCTTTCAAATGATAATGACATCTATACCCACAACTACATGTATTTGAAAACTTGAGCTATCTGACTGACGCAGCTTGTTTTTGCATCTTCCTATCAGATGAACGTCTATACAATAGACAACATGAAATTGGAGTGAGGTTTGGTCATTTAGTCTTGAACAAATGACTTGAAAACAAAGTAAAGGCTGGGATAAGATTATGCAAGAACATGTTATATCACAAAATTTGCGTTACATAATTGCAAAATTGAGACGGCTAGACACTATGACCAGTTTAGTATCATCCTGATACCAAAACCCCTTCCCCTGAGATAATGAAACGTACAAGTTTGGGAAATGGCTATCTGCTATTTCTAAATCTCTATCAGTTTCAATTTAGTATCAATAGCATTAAGGTATTACATGTCTAATAAGACATTTAAGGGAGTGCAATATCACTGCTTAATTTATCATTGATAATATTTGACTGTTATAATCCTGAAGTTTTGTAAAGTTTGGACCATGCATTTATAAAATATGAAGGATTTTTAAACCCCACCCTCGCCCCCAAAATTTATACAGGGGGTTCTACATATATGTATATTATAAAGAGAATTCTGTTACGAAACTTTTACAGTGAAATTTTACTTTATAAATTAGCATAAATAACAGATATATCCAAATAAAGGTAAGGAAAGGACAAACTGTCTTTCACAAAAATGATAAATCTTAGCGTACAAAGAAGATCTAGTTTGGCTAACTGTAAATCCATGTACATGTATATGGACACCATATATTGTGAACACTATATCAGAGAATTATTCAATAATTCAATTATTGCATGCATCCATTCAATTAATGCGCACAATAATTCAATTTTTGCTCTCTTCAAGTGAAATCATTTAATAACTTTTAAAGTGATGACTTATGAACGATGCTGATTGGTTGAAAAATTCGTTTGATTTCTCTGTCAAAATTTCGTTCGGAGTTCATCTGCACTAAGCACGCGGGACTACTTTTCTCTGGAATGCGTCTTCCCCGTTCTAATTTTAGCGCTATTTATAGAACGGGATTTTCCACACAAGCATTATATATAACGAAATGCATTTGTTTGATTTTTGTTTTTCATTGCTATCAAAAATTAGCACAACTAAAGATGACGGAGCAAGTGGCGACTTCTGATCTGGTAAAGATCAATGAAATTGAACTGCGTTATATGGGGCTCAGTCAACGAGTGCGTTTTGAACGTTTTCCTCGATATTGAAATGGAGCCGAATTGCATTCCACAGTTCCAACGACACAACCAGTGTTCAACGTCTCCTCCAACACGATGCAGCATAAATCCAGTTACCACTTGTTGTCTTCCTTTATATTTAATTCAGCTTTTAACCATTGCACCTTTAATTTGGCATATAATCCATTTAAATCTGCACAGTAACTGTTCCTGACCTGAACGCACAGCCATGCCGTTTTGTCTTGCCTATATGTGTTCCTACGCGTCATTTCAGAAACGTTAATTCAAGCTTTTTGATGGGAGAAACTATTTGTTTTTCTATCTTAAAAACATAATTAAATGATAAGAAATAAAACTTATAATTCTTTGTTTCATGTATCAAACGAAACATTGGACGGAAAACTTTTTCATCAATGCGCGTAGCGCATTGATGAAGTTTTCCGTCCAATGTTTCGTTTGATACATGCATCAAACAAAGAATTACAAGTTTCATTTCATAATTAATGTTATCACGAACTCAATTTATGCGTGCAATGATTCTTTTAGAGGGAGTTACTATCTAATTTGAGATATCTTCAATTCAACATAAACTCCGTTTACCTGATCAAGATATACAACATAGGACTCACGGCGGATGTGACCGGTCGACAGGAGATGCTTACTCCTCCTTGGCACCTGATCCCACCTCTGGTATATCCAAAGGGGTCCGTGTTTGCCCAACTCTATTTTGTATTGCTTGTAGGAGTTATTAGATTGATCACCTTTCGTTACACGATCTAGTTTACCTACATAACCTATCATTGGGTTAAATGCTCTCTGAGGTGTTTCGTACCGATTTTTAGGTCGTTCTTGGCACACTGATTTTGACTACGAATTACTCCATTTACCTAATCAAGGTGTAGGGCTCAAGGCAGGTGTGACCGGTCGACAGGGTATGCTTACTCCCCCTAGTCACCTGATCCCACCTCTGGTATATCCAGGGGGGTCGTTGTTTGCCCAACTCTCTATTTTGTATTCCTTGTATGAGTTATGAGATTGATCACTGTTCGTTAATTTTATCCTTCATACTGAATCACTTGAAAATGAAAATTTAATTGTTTAATATGTCGGTATGCAGACGATATAGTAACGATGTCAACATCAGCAAAGGCTTTACAACAGAGAAAATATATATAATAAAAACAAATTGTAATGATTTATGTTTAAAAGTCAGTGGGTTATGTCTTTAACAAGGCTGAGAGATCAAAGCAGTGCAAGTTTAAATTTCAGAATAATCATATTGAATACACACCTTTGTATAAATACTTGGGTACCTTTTTTGCATCTGGCAGTTTACTGCTAAATCCGAACTCTATAACACAGCCCTGATGCAATTATATAAATATATGTATAATGTTTTATGTTTAGAACCAGGAATTAAAACAAGTATTCATATCTTTCACCACACAATAAAACAAATTATATTATATATTTCTGAAATATGGGGTTGGTATATGCCTTTGTGGAACAAATTAAAATCATCACCATTTCATCCATAACAACTTTTTAATTCACTTCAATGTGAGAAGCTTCATAAGAAATATTCTAAATGTATTCCTGATGTCCATAAGAATTGTACAAAGTTTGCTGTACAATCAGAATTTAGGAGATTCCCTCTAAATTGTGATATTTTGAACGTTTTAAAATGCCGGTATGTTAAAATTAGATACAAATTCAGAGATTATAGTCAAAATTGTAAGAAAACTACTTTGTGATGAATGTACTAAAATCTAATACAATAATTGATATAAATTAATGGACAGGAAACTATCCACATTTTTCAAACTTAAGGAGCACTTTGGTTTTAAAAATTATCTTGATAAAGGTGAGAAATTTGATTTGTAAATTACGGATATCTGCTCATAAATTAATGATTGAAGTTGTAGATATTTTAATCCTAATAATAGCGTGTTTAAACTATGTTTCAATGTGTTGTAATCCTAATAACAGCGTGTTTAAACTATGTGTCATCTTAATTATCACTTCGTTTTTTTGTTGCTGTTGTTTTTTTGGCTATATGCATTTTCAAGATTTTCCTAGAGGGCTCTTGATTATGTATATGCATGATCCTATATTTGTTTTGAAATCTGTGCAATTATTCATCGATGTTACTGGCTGGGGGACGCCGAGAGTCAGTTTTCTTTTCCACCTGGTATTTAAGATTTCTCGTTTCAATTCGGTTAGATGCCGTTGTTTTTCTTTCTACTACATTTAGTTTAACAAGCAGCTCATTTCTCTTTTGTCTCACTCCTACATCTTTAATTGATGTTTAAATCTCCCATTTATGCAGAGCAGTTCATGTCTAAAGATTATGGTCCTGTGTGGAAACATCGTGACAATTGTCCATTCATGTTATTGATGAAGAACATCACACAGTTTTAAAACACCTGTACATTTACCTTCAGGTTCATACTTCATTAAACACTCTCCCTAAAATACCCATGTTCTTCAGACTTATCAATTTTCATTTTTAATTACTTGACCAGAGCGATAAACGCTTCACTGTACATGAAACAATTTTTATATGAGCAGTAAACATTTCCACCTTATATACACTGTATCAATGTCTACATGGAGACAATCATCACAGTTTGAAACAAGAGGCCCGTGGGACTTGACGGTCACCTGATGGTGCACATTATTGGTCTTCAGAAGTCATTGTGTTACCTGAGTGCTTTTTATACTTTGTACTACATGCAGGTAGGAGTAATTATTAAAATTTTCTAAAACGTACTTTATTTTCCACGCATGGCCTACTATGCCTCACTCTGTGGCCTGAACCTTAGGGTCATCAATTTCACATTGCTCATTATACTTACATCTATACAAAGGCAAAGTATACAAAGAGATAGCCTGCTTGAATTCCAGGAGCAAATATTTTCTAATATATATTGCATTTTCAGCATATGGTCAACAAAGTGCCACCATGGGACCCGAACCCAGGGGTCATAAATTTCACATTGCTAATATCATCGTAAAAACAGTAGATTTTTAATGTCCATCTGTAAAGAAGATTTTCTATTGCACTGGATTTAATTGTGCTCCCTTTATTAGCTGACCTGTTTGTATATTCTTACGAAGCATAATTTATTCAGGAGAAGAAAAGATATCTTGCTGTGGCCTTCAACTCAACATTTAGAAATATCTATTAACAATGTCATTTTCATTCGTAAATCGATTCGATATATCTCAGTGAACTCGAAATAAAAGACACCACAGAGTCGTCCATATCTACTTTATACATAGATATTCTATTGAACATAGATAACAACTCAACTTCATGACCAACGGGATAACCATAGTCAAATTCCAATATTTATGTAGAAATATTTTATTATCATCTACATATGGTGTTTATGTCTCTGAACTGATTCAATACACAAGAGCTTGTTCTGCGTATGATCAGGTTTTAAATCGCGGCATGGTGCTCACAATTAAACTGACGTTACAGGGGTTTCAACAGCCTCATTTTAAGTCAGTATTTCGCAAATTCTATAGTTGTCATAACGATCTAATTTACCAATACAACCTGTCATAGAGTCAAATGCTGTCTGACATGTCTCATACCAATTTTCAGGCCGTTCTTTAAAACTTGATTTTGACTGCAGATTACTCCGTTTACCTGATCAAGATATAGGGCTCACGCCGGGTGTGGCCAGTCAACAGGGGATGCTTACTCCTCCTGGGCACCTGGTCCTACCTCTGGTATATCCAAGGGGCCGTGTTTGCTATTTTGTATTCCTTGTGGGAGTTATGAGATTGATCACTGTTCTTTATCTTCTCCTTTCATAGATACACAGTATAGTGACTTAAAGGATAACAGTCCTATGGCGAAAAATGTACATGTATATTTGAATTTAATAACAGAGGGCACGTTCTACAGACACAGTTATCGATGTGTTCATGGGTAATAAATACTTTAATGTAATTCAACAGCAGTCAGTGTCGACATAATCATAATTTTAAACACAATTTTAATGTTCAAATAAGGAAATTCAGCTAATCCATACACAATTCTGTCAACAAATGCGACTTCTTTTGTCCTGTATCATCACTTCCATTTTTGAAACTCTCAACCCTTTTACAATTTTTACACATGCTAGTGTTTTTCATACACAATAATCGCTCCCTTATTCAGACACTGTCACTAAAATTGTCTAAAATTCCCAAAATGGTGTAAAAACAAATTCCAAGGAGATTAAGGGATTAAATTTTTATTCATAAATTTTTTTGTAACAAAAGTGCGACTTACTATTGCGTCAACAGCGTCTTAGTAAAGTTGAAAACAGAATACGGGACAATACGATGTGTTCGTCATTAAATCAAGTGTTTATAGAACCTTGTATAATGTCAATTTCATGACGTGCATACTATGTCGCGAAGTATATATTATTTTAAAATGTTGCAAAAAAGCTATAGTTATATAATTACAAAAACCAAAAGTGATCATGATTTTTATTCATGCATGAACATTCAAAACAGCCGAATATGTCGATGACAACTCAATTTGATTTCCCAAAATTAATAGGGTGTAGGGTAGGTTTTAGAGTAGGTGTAAAAACACTGCATAAAATGTCCATACGGTTTTATCATTACACATAACTTTCATACATAAGAAAGCTAGGCAAACATCTCTATATTGATGTGCATATCGTGTTCTGTTAATTATGTCGACTACCATTGGCATGTAATTCGACAATATGGCGCCGTTTGATTAATGAATTAGGGATGATATCATACTTTTTAAAATGAGTTAAACGGTTAAACCCTCGATATTTAGTTTCTGTATCCATAGGAATTTTCATTCTCTTGCATTTTCATCTACAAACAATATAATCAGATTATATTTCATTTGTTCCACCCATTTATTAAAGCAGCGTTACGTTGGTTAGGGTTAACCGAAACGATTACATTCAAACTTCAAGCACTTGCTCAAGCGAAAACCATAACTACTATGTATTCATTTATTTTTTATATCTCTGAATTAAAATTCTCAGACAGAAGAATATTTTGTGGAAAAGGAATCGGACACATTTAGACAGACGCTTTTAACAGAAAGCCCGATTCAGACCAGTAACTCACTTTCATTATATTTCGCATATTCTGGTAGGCCCATAGTAAACTTAATTAAGCAGTTCTTTGTACATGTAGTTGGGGGGTGGGGGGGGGGGTGGAGGGGGGGTGGGGGTGAAACCGAGAATAATATTTAGTGCGTAATACTGAGTATAAACGGCAAAATCTATTTTTCAAGAAACATCATGTGCTCGATCGAGAATTGTTACATGATCGGTCCAGTTTAAATAAAACCATCTCTTACTATTCATTGACATCGTGAAATACTAGTAGTAGGGGTGTGACTTTAGCCCAACTGGTGAACGGTCAAAAATATTACGAGCTCAGTCGAGGTACAATGCATCATCATCAAAAACATGGGAAGGAAAACATCAGAACAGAGAAGTCAAAATTACAGCAAATACAGATAGCCATATATTTCAGTTTCTTGAGTGGTTTACTACAAACAATATATTTATTTATTTTACTTATACTATGAACAGTAGATCAGTAAAAGGCCAGGCCTAAGCCTGATGTCCCCAGTTTGCATGTATAAAGATGAATGTGCAATATTTGTTGAATATGTCAAGGTAAAAATAACGAAAAGTAACCAATCTCATAATTTCTATAAAGAATGCAAAATTAAGATAGGACAAACACGAACCCCCGGGTACACCAGAGGTGGGATCAGGTGTCCAGGAGGAGCAAGCATTCTTTGCCGACCGGTCACACCCGCCGTAAGCTCCCATATCTCGATCAGGCAAACGAAGCAATCCATAGTCAAAACAGTATGCAAAGAACGGTCCGGTTACGACACGTTTGGTCGCCTAGACACGTTCAGTCGCCCAGCGACGATGCATGCGGCACGTTCGGTCGCCGACGATCTTTCGTGCCGCACGTTTCGTCGCCTTCAACCAAACATGCTACATGTTTCGTCGCCGAGCGATTGAATGTGTCGAGAGGGTGGACACGAATGGTCGTCAATTTTAGGTCATACACCAGCACGAATGGTCGCCACCCAAGTCCCTTATCCCAACCCCCATCTCGGCTTTTGTTTTGCAAAAAAGGTGTGAATGTTCATGTGTGTGTGCGCGAGTTCGTGCGGGTGCACGCGTTCGTTCGTATGTGTCTGTGTGTATTTGAGTGAAGGTGTGTGCGTGTGTGTGTTCATTCATGTGTTTATTTTCTATAACACACGTGCACGCATTAGTGACACAAGTCAAGCACCATACAAAGCAAACACCCCAAAACATGGATATTTCTGGATGGAATTTGATGTGAATTCATTTTGCAAACACACGAGTGACAACATTCTAAAAACGCAATGCTCTTACATACCACCATCCTTATGACACGTCATTTTTACATTTATTCCCCTTTAAAGATATCTCATTAATTTTAAAAGTTGAAAGATATATTTTAAAAATTATAAGATATCCTCTAATGTTTATGAGATATCTTGTATCCTTTATAAGACATTTTAAAAAAGATGAGATATCTTATATTTTTTCTTTAAAAGATATCTCATTAAATATATATGATATATTGTATATAACATATCTTACAAACTTTAGAGGATATCTTATCAATGATATCTTATTAATCTCATAAATGAATTTTTGCAAGATATCTTATAAACTTTAGATAAAGTATCGTATGAATTTACTTTTATAAGATATTTTATAAAGCTTATTAGATATCTTGTATGTATTATTTAAGATATCTCATCAACTGCATCAGTTATCTTAAAAAAATAATTTATTGGATACCTTATACGTTTTATAAGATATCCTATAAAAATAAATGTATACGATATCTTCTATCTTTTAAAAGATATTTTGTTCAATATACAAGATATCTTATAAAGTTCATTAGATATCTTATATAGTTTAAAAGATACTTGAGCTTTCAACTCAGGTGAGCTAAAACAATATGCCCCCCCCCCCCTCCCCTGATCTTCGATCTCTGGGGCATAAAAATAGAAATTTAGGGCAACTACTGTACTAGCAATAAGCATGAAAGTAAGATGTACAAAAACCTACAAAATCGGAAGTTTTACAAAGTACACATCAAATTGAATAGTTGGAGTATGCAATGTGCAACTTCATAGGTCTGAAGAACTTTTCATACATGAAATTGGCTCTTTCAAAATGAGCCATTATTTCTTAAAGTATTCAGCACAAAGTTCTCTTTTTCTCTGTTATTGAATTTAGTGAGAGAGAGAGAGAGAGAGAGAGAGAGAGAGAGTACATGGGATGATTGGAGGGCAGCGCGGGATAGCTCAGATATGTTGGAGAGTAGGCGCACTACAGTTCATGCCGTGTTTCGTGCACTCTCTGCGCTTGTAGGCCTACCTTTTTAAAGCTACCTTTATGAAATGCAAGATTAGGCCTAGCGGCACATCCCCCATAACTATAACCCACCAATTCGAAAGACTCGCTGTTTGGTTTTATCAAACCGGAAAAAATTGAAGAATTTGGAGAAGGAGGAGAGGATTACATGTAGAAGGGAGTAAGAGAAGGAAGGGGAATAGGTGCTGGAGGAGGAGAAAAGCAAAGTTGGGGTTTGGGATAGGGGGCTTGGGTGGCCACCATTCGTGCTTGTATATGACCTAAAATTAACGACCATTCGTGTCCACCCTTATGGCAAGTTCGGTCGCCTGACGATGCCTATGGATACCGAGATGACCAAACGTGCCGTAACACGCCAGACAGGCTGCACTTGTAAACCAGATTGTTACAACGACCACAGAATCCGCGAAGCGTCGACCCCAAACGAGACTGTCGAAAATATATATATATATTATGTGTGCGTATGTGAGTGTGTGGAAAACTTGCACGGTACCAATTTTGATGCACCAGAATCGCATTTCGACAAATAATGTCTCTTCAGTGATGCTCAAGCCGAAATATATATATACATGTATGTATGTATATATATATATATATATATATATATATATATATATATATACACACACACATATTTTCTCCTATGTTTTTTTTTCCAATAAGGGGTCCCGTGAGGATGCAGGTTAAAATAGGTCCTCTGTACCCCTTGCTTGTCGTAAGAGGCGACTGAATGGGGCGGTCCTTCGGATGGGACCTCAAAAACCGAGGTCCCATGTCACAGCAAGTGTGGCACAATAAAGATCCCTCCCTGCCCAATAGCCGTAAGCGCCGAGCATAGGCCAAAATTTTGCAGCCCTTCACCGGCAATGGTGACGTCTCCATATGAGTGAAATATTTTCGAGAGTTAAACAATATACAATCAATCATATATAAATAAGGGGGATTTTATTATACAGTTAATATATTTATAGTAATAATTCTGGAGAATTTCAGCGTGCAATACCATTGCCGAACGCTAACTTATTCATGAAATAATTGAATCCGCACCGAAACATTAAATGTTAATGTTATTGTTATTGTACGCTTAGCTGCAAACAAAGATGGCGGACCAGCTATCGTTTGTTAAGTTCTGGAAGCCCTCTTCGATATCTTATCTATTAAGTATTAATTCAGTTTTGCTATATAGGTCCAGCAAATATTCACAATTTGATTAATTTCACAAGCATTGTTCGATGCAATTGGATGAACAGTTGCAAACGTGTGTAACTGGGATGTTCGGTACATTCAAATCAGTGTCAATAATGCTGTAGTTTCTAAACATGACGAGAAAATAAATACATTATCAATATAAAACAACTGAAATACAGTTCAGGTATATAAGAAAGGGTTTATTAAGGTCTTCCGTAATAACGGAAGACCTTCTACTGATTGTGCTGGTTAAGATTATTATTATTATTCTTTTTTTCTTCTCTTTTTCCTACATGCTAACTTTGAAGCTTCATATCTCGCTCATTTCTGCATGGATTTTGCTCAAATTTTCAGGGTTTATAAACTTTACAGAACAATTTTAAAATCATGTTTTACATTTCAGAAATTCCCTTCTGTTCACGAGTTATTCCCCTTTGAATGAAATTTTAGGGGCTTTGGTTTCCAGACAAAGGCTCCGAGACTGTATACGCTTGAACAATAAATGCATTGAAAATGAAAAGTAGGAGCATTGTAGTTGTGCACATCGCTTTTTGTTTTTTGATTACAGCGTTCGAAATGGTGGTTGACAGGGTTCAAAAATTGGGACTTCCAAAGGAGCAAAAAATTACACATATTTTCCTTTGTATCTTTTAAACGAAAAATATTTTGTTAAGACATGTAGAACAAAAGTTGTGCAAAATGTTAAGAGCTTTCTTTTGTTATCCCTAAAAAGGGGCTGGCCCCTTAAATTAGGGATCTGGGGATCTTCAAAGTTTTCGCTTTATAACTCAAAAAACGGTAAATATTTCGATATGGCTTTCGCTGGAAAAGTTGTTCTTTAACATCTTATTGATCTCATAAAAATAATATTTTGCTCGATTATTGTGTTATATGAGTAAAAAGCTTGACCCGCAAACAGGTAACCGTATCATTAGGTAGGTGAAGGGGGGATATGCTTATAACTTAAATAAACTTGCTTTAATTGATAAATCTGACTTAATGAAATGCTAATATTCTTTTAAAATAAGGTTTTATCATGATCTATGGTTCCTTTAAAAATCATCTATCGACAACTTTCTATTTTTTATCATTAGTAGCTTTAATATAAACAATCGTTCCAAAGAAAAAAGGAGGAAAAGGTTATCTCTTTTACGTTTGTTATTAAAACAACGATATATTTAATTGAAGAAACAAACCTTCAAGCATAGAATAACTCAGTCATTAACTACATGCATCTTACATACACCACGGGGTTTGTTTTTGTTTACAATTACGTAACCGCCTCGAGGAACCATCGCGTGTGAACCAGGGCATATACACAAAGTAAACATTGTCGTCCTAAATATAACACAGAATGTTATGTTTTTGATCATATTGGATTTTTCGAATAATTTAGTTTTTCCGGGGATGTATATACTTGTTTATACGTCCCTGGTCTTACGTTTGATTTGTTTTAAATTCAAAACTCTAGAGCATTGAGTCAGGCATCAATTTTAAAATCTGCAATTTAATATACAGTTCGTTTCTCAATCATGTCTAATTGAATGTGTGTTTAATATCGGAGATTCATCGCTGCTGGACTAGCGATCTGTGATTTCACACTACTTTAACTGAACACACAAGCTTTACTCAAATTCTTCGTTTTGAAAAAGAAAATGGATACATTTTACAAACATAACGAATTATTTCTGAACATGTTTTGAGATCAATAGTTTATAATCATGATTAAACCAAATCTAAACATGCATATAGAATATTCAGAAACCCATAACCGACCAGTCTCATTTCAAATGATTTGTTGTTTTATTGTTTAAAAACAATGACTTTGATTAAACATTGACTCATAACTCCTGGTCCAAATCATGTAACTTCGGCACGTGCCCCTGGAGTGAAATTCATAGGTGTCTTCTGTGCGCACTGTGTACATAATATACATACATATATTTACGCAGATAGATATTAAAATTTAATAAAATATTCAAGATTTGAGAGCAATTTATTTGATTTGTATGTATAAATAATTCAAACTCGATGAATTATTCTCTTCAGTCTGAATATTATGCTATCATAATTTTGTTGTATGACAAAATATTGGTAACAGCTATAAACCTTTATTGTATGTCCTGAGCCATAAATTTCATAAATTTAAATAGTAATTTTTTTCTTCATTATTGGGACTGAAAAGTTATGTCACACAGCTCCGAAGGAAGACCTCTCGTTGCTTTGCCACGAGCTTTGCTCTAGTTAAATTCCTATTTGTGACTATTGGCACTTGTTGGGTCACAAGTTCGCAAATTTTTAAACCCAACTCGACCACTATTTATCAAATTCAATAACCCTACAATGAAAGTTCAATAACTCTTTATCACTGCTTGGACAGATCAAGGTTTAATTTCTACAATATTTATTTTCCCTTTGACACAACAAAACGAATTATTTCTATTCTGACATGCACCTAATTCGTTAAAAGATGTCTTTAGTTTAAATATCTCAAATCTGCAGAGGTCATGATTTCACTTGACTAGCCTCTTTCGATTTGACACACTTGGTAAGTACTTTATCTAGCCGAGTTATAAACAAGTCTATATCACGTGATGTCATCCCAATGGCTGCCGCTGCTGTGAGGTACGGGCTTCCGTAGGCATCACAGTGTGCACCAAAACTTGTGAAGGTTTGACCACAAATGTCACTCTTCTTTCCATCAGAGGGAATCACTCTAAATGACAGGGAGTGTGAGATATAATACATGTACAAGATATCTAATCAATAAAATAGTATCAAAGAGCTTACTGCAGGGAATGCCAGACATACATGAATTGTACACTGGGTAGAAATTTCATTCATATGTAAAGCTTACTTTATACAACCACTAAGGAGGAATATTGATTAATTACATGCATAAGTCTCCTTTCAAATGCATTTGTAAGCCTTCCATCATAATGGTCAGCTAGTATTGTTCTGCCAAGTTGCTGGGATTGTATGATATATTTAAACCTGTAGAAAAGCTTTGTAGTATCATTGACAAACTGTGTATTGTTAACAGTTGCATTTCTCATTAAAAGAGACCCTTGTATGGTCAATTTCCACTGGCAGGTACATGTGCTTTACTTACATCTCAAAGCCATCTATCAGAATAGGAAAAAAAATCTCTTTTTCGTTTCCTTTTACCAATTACGAATCCACTGCTGTAATTCTACATATTTCACATATTCTGTGCATTAACAATTTGTATTTTGGAGTTCAAGGAACGTTATGTCAACACAAACTTCACAGTATGGGTGGATAAAAGCACAAGTGTTCTTAAATATCCATGCTTTTGGCAAACAATCACCTCTGATTAATTAGTTGTGTATATTACATTACAAGCTTATCACACAGAACTCTTACCACCCTAACGAATGATGTAACTTACACAATGCCTATTCATATTCCAACCAACAATGAATCCACTAATATTTCAAACGCTGAGCATCAACACTTCCAAAAGTTTGTACATTTTAGATATTTCATCACAAAGGACAAACAAACGTATTTTGACTGCTGTTGATCTTTCTAGGGTCAGACCCACCACAAATCTATTACATCTTAAGAGTGTGTGTGGGTCAAACCCACCACAAATCTATTACATCTTAAGAGTGTGCGTCAAGTCTTCCAAATTCTTAAACAGCTAGCACTGTCATACAACTACTCAAATTCCGTAAAAAAAAACCCAAAAAAAACAACAACCCTCAAAACTGAACTACATGTATCTGATAACATAAAAAAATGGTTTACCTTGTTCCAGACACAAGTCTAGTAAACAGTTTGGAGCCTAAGTCTGTGACACTCTCCTCATTGCACTGGAATGTTGATAAACTCATGGCTGTAAGGGAAGGCCTCATTTTGATCAAACACAGGTGGTCAAAAATTCAATGTATAATGCTATAGTGTCTTGATGATGTTAAGATAAATGTCATTAAATTAAAACCCAATACCCCTATCTTTTTTAACAAAGGTGATACACATGCAAAATTCAAATTGCTTATATATTGCATACAATCAATTTACTTTGAAAGTCTGAGATGATTAAAAAAGAAATTGTGTATGGCCAAAGCAATATTTCTTATATTTCAACATGCTACTTGTAAATACTGCTAATTTTATTTTATTCTTACCCATTGAAATGCCATTGTGAGGTGTTGCCAGTAATTGTTCCCCATGTTTTTGAGCACACTCACTCAGTCTAGTTTGTAAGGTCTTGTAGTTTGATTTCCTCTCTTTCAGGAGGTCCTTGTATCCTTGGGCCCCCATACTAAGGAGGGTAATCAGTAGGTCTGTGGAGGGAGAGGATGAGGCCCGACCTATAAACTCAAGGTGATAAAGGTTACAACATTGTGATTAGGAATTCAGACAAAGGACATATAATACCCATTGCCAAGCACAATTGAAATGGGGCTAAGATCAAAGTGGTGGATAGTGGAAGATGTGCTATGGTTCAAAGTGAATCCAGGTGAAAGATTGACCAAGAGATCATATTCCTATTTCAAGTCTCCAGTTTGCTAGCCCTTTGGCCTCTTGGCCCAAATGTCAATAGAGGGCTTCATAAGTCCATAGAAAGTCTGTGTATGAAGTATGGTTACTCTAGATGAAAAGAGAATTAATTTATGACTCTGAAACCATTTTTCTATATCTGAACCCAGTTCTCTTGACCTTTGACAATTGAAAGGAATCATCTTCATTCCATTGGTACTTATATAATGTGTAAATTTTGACAATTCCACATGAAATAGAAATTACTTAAAGCCTCAAAATTAATGGAGACCATCCTCATCTCATGGTGAGTATGAATGTGAAATATGGTGATTCTAGGTGAAAATATAATACCTGGTATCACTTAAGGTCCACAAACTAATTTATCAACAGACAGACAGACAGACATGATTCCATTACACCCCAACTTTGTTGTTGGATATAATCATGATTTATGTAACACACTGTCATTCTGTACATGTAGTACATGGTGTCCAAATTGAAATGTAACAAGAAATTAAGGTTTCAGGTTGCAAATGAAATCATTTATTGTCCAAAAAAATAATAATGATGAGATATAATCTATGATTTAATATTCCATTACAAGGTATAATTTTGGTTGACAGGTATTGTAAATACAAGTTGAATCAAACATACCTGGGTAACATTTGCTGATGTGCTGAATGAGTTGATCATCAAATCCTGCAATGATGGACCCTCCTACAGGGACCATAAAATTTTTGTCTGTGCTCTGAATGAAAACATCTACTCTAGATCTGGATGCCTAAATAAGACAAGCAAATGTGACAAGGTGTTCTGAATTATTTCCTACGATTTTTTCTGATATACACACTGTAAATTATGAAAACATAATGTGATCACCTTATCATGAAAATACCGGTAAGACTTTCTTGATTATATTTTATGGATATATACATGATTGAAGCTCATGATCAAACAGAGACTTGCCTGTTGTATGATTGAAGCTCATGATAAAAAACAGAGACTTGCCTGTTGTATTAGATGGGTACTTGCCTGTTGTATTAGATGGGTACTTGCCTGTTGTATTAGATGGGTACATTTGGAACACTGCACACCGTATGCATTGTTTATTACGTGGGGAATGTCTTGTGATTTACAAATCTCTCCTACTTCCTCTAACCTGTTTTAAGGGGATACAGTCAGAAATATCATCAGCACAACAATAAAAAGTTCAATAACATTTATTGAAAAAGGTTGTTTTTCTTGAGTATCCATGTTATAGACCGTGACAAAAATGAGAGCTATTAGAATTAGAAAATGAAATATCGCTTGCTTAAATCTCTTTCAATGTTATATGGTGCTACGGTAATTTCTTGTTAGTAGCATGAAAGATAATACATTGTATTAGTTACTTACTTGTCTGGAACTCGGGGTGCGAAACAACTGGTGGTAGTCAGGACACACAGGATGTTGCTTGCCCCAAGATCCTGGATTTTAGTTCGGATTTCCTCTAAGTTTGTACTCAGTTCATGCCCCTCTTTCACATTCTCAATTATCACCAGCTCAAAACCTACACAACAGTTTTATTGAAAAGGAGAATCTATGGACAATCACGCTAACAGAATATAATTTACGTAGAAATTGAATTCAGTTGTGAAAAAGGAAAATACTGTAGGTTAGCTATATCTCACTTAAATACAATATGTATAAGTATGGTTAGAATTTATGGCATGTACACACACACACACACACACACACACACAGTTTATCTTGGTATTAAGGAGCTAAATGATATCTCTATAAATATGGTGATAATAACCTGAAGTTACAATGGACTTGATGCAGGATTTTTGATCAATTCGAGGCCACAGGACATATTTGGCTTTTGGTCTCTTTTGTTTTAGTGAAAGAAGACATAATGCTATACTCATTCCTGTCGCCATGGGAACAACAAAACAGCTGCTAGCTTGAATACCTATAAAAATATGAAATAACAATTATTATAATGCCCCTGTGATCTACCTATTTAATTAACATTAATCACATCACCAGATGAAATAAATATATTCCCTATCCATGCAACTGCTCCTGTTTTTATAAGCACCACAGAAAGAATTTACAATGTGAAAAAACAAAACAAAAACGCATATATTTTTACTTAGCAATTTATTCCACTTTCTTTATATATGAGTTTTCAAAGAAAACCTCAAGTTTATTTATTTTAATACATAAATTTTCTAATATTATAACTACTTATACAATTCAAGTTTTTTTTTTCAACATTGTAGATCTCATCCCCCTCCCTAAATTTCCCCATTTCTTTATAGTTTGGGATATGATGATAAAGACTTACATGTAATCTATTTGAAATCTTACAGAGCTAGAATTATTAGGAAATAGCAATAACCCTTAATTTGATAATTAATACCCAGTTCCTGATTATTAATTTTTTCTGTGTCTTCAGAGATGTAACTTTACTGTCATTTCATGTAAATTTCAAATCAATATATGATTTACCAGACAGTTTTAAGGCATGAAGGGCCAAGCTGTTTGTCAGTGTCATCAACAGACTGGAGCCAGCAGCTTTAGGTTGAACAGCAGTTATCTCCCCTGATCTGCCTATTCCGTGGCCAAGCCTGCAAGTTGACAAATACCTCTTCATACCACTGTTTTCAACATTAATAAAGAACTCAAAGTGTTTAATGTAGACAGTCAATGCCAGTAAATCATAACAGTGACCAATTATTTCATGCCTATATTCAGGAAACAGTCAAAACTATTGTCCCGAGGTAGTGGCGAAGACTGGGAAACTGTTGTCAGAGATTGTAAGCCGAGGACAACAGTTTTCTGAGTCTTCACCACTACCGAGGGGCAATAGTTTTGACTGTTTCCCTAGTAGGCATGAAATAATTGTTTTATTACCTAATCTGCTAATCGGGCAACAGTTTCTCACGTGACCGGGAAACAGTTCGTCACATGACCCGGAAACAGTTTGTCATGTGACCGGGAAACAGTTTGTCATGTGATCAGGTAATAGTAGGTCACATGATGAACTGTTTCACCCCTGCTCATTTTGTATACCTTTCTCTGCTGATTAAAGTTGGAAAACAGAAAAAAATATGTAATATCAATTTATATAGTTGATTAGATAATAATTTTCACTATTTGTTGATATGAAATTGTATGTAAATGTATTTCAATGTATACATGTATAACAGTTTTCACCATGTAAACGTACATGTATGTTAATAGATATACTGTGTAAGAAGTACACAAAGAGCAATAACTTTAACTGCAAAATTTCACTAGTCATGGTGCATTTAATTCCAGTACATAATTATAATCAGTAATCAGCTGCAATAAAAAATAATCAAGAATCAAGAAAAAAAATTCATTACACATAATTTGATTTGACACCAAGTACTTTATTTGTAAGATCCACAAAATGCAAGTTTCACAAATACACTATCAGAAATCGTTTTTAAAAACTCCAAAATATGGCAGCCGAATTTTTTTGAGACTACCAAAATCTCATACATGTACAGAATCTTGAAGTAATATTAGCTGTAAGTCTGAAAATTTTATTTTGTTGTACAAATGTGCTATTATGATGGTTTTGTATGTGACTTTAACCATTTCCATTGATGAAATTAAAACTAAGTTTAAGATTTTATCAAAATAAAGATTTTGGTTCTATTGAATATATAGCATTGTATAGAAATCAATTCTTGTATGGGAAGTCACTAATGTAATTTTGCTTCACTCAGAGCATCTGGATAGGTTTTCAAATACAAATATAAAGTATTAATAACAAAAGCTTATAAACCTAATTTTTTTCTGTCACTGAAATGGTAAATCACAAGTTTGAAACAAATTTTCGACACCAAAATGACAGCTAGTTTTGCTTTAACATGAATAATGTAACACTATAATAAGCACTATATATAATACGGACATTAAATATATTACGGACACTATATATAATACAGACACTAAATATAACACTGACACTAAATATAACACTGACACTAAATATAACACTGACACTAAATATAACACTGATACTAAATATAACACTGACACTAAATATAACACTGACACTAAATGTAACACTGACACTAAATATAACACTGATACTAAATATAACACTGACACTAAATATAACACTGACACTAAATATAACACTGACACTAAATATAATACGGACACTTAATGTAACACTGACACTAAATATAACACTGACACTAAATGTAACACTGACACTAAATATAACACTGACACTAAATATTACACTGACACTAAATATAACACTGACACTAAATATAATACGGACACTTAATGTAACACTGACACTAAATATAACACTGACACTAAATGTAACACTGACACTAAATATAACACTGACACTAAATATTACACTGACACTAAATATAACACTGACACTAAATATAATACGGACACTTAATGTAACACTGACACTAAATATAACACTGATACTAAATATAACACTGACACTAAATATAACACTGACACTAAATATAACACTGACACTAAATATAACATTGACACTAAATGTAACACTGACACTAAATATAACACTGAATAACACTGACACTAAATATAATTCTCCCATAGAAATTTTGCTATTGTTTTCTACTATTTGACTGGTATAAAACTCATTTACCCCAAGTTCATTAAAACCCTAAAATTGAAATTAATTGCCAAATGTGTATAAATGTCACTTCATTATATTATTTATGCAGGGTCTATTGATACATACATGTAAATATACATGGTTATCCCAAGTATTCATTGTTTTGAAATTAATGAACAATTATACATATTTGATATGTTTTGGTTAAGACAATCCATCCTGATCTTCAATTTAACATTTCTGATATCTAATTCTCAATATCAAACTTTTATAAAATACGTAATGATCTTTAAAAGTACATTTACATGACTGTGTAGTATATACAATGTGTGTATATCTTAATTTTTAAATATCCTTTAGAATATACAGTTCTTAAAACTCATTTGTGATCAGAAGTAATTTGGATTACTTTGACAATCGTTAACCTAATCAATGATTTTTCAAAATCGAGTAAACACAGATTTAATCAATTACCTTCCAAGACCAAAGTAATAGCAATTTAATCAATTACTTTCAGAGTTATCAGCCCTAACTCCATGTTATATCCATGTGTCGTCTTCTTACCTAAAATGACGTCTGCTGACCAAAGAGGAGAAAATCCGGGCTTCTCTCTCACCCACCCCACAGTTGTCAGGGAAGTTGTTACTGTCCATAATCGCAAGTTCATTCAGAAACAACTCGATAGTCTGATCACACCAGCCCTCATCTGGAATTCTCCTCTACAAAGCAAAAAAAATAAAATCATTTTATATTATACATTTTCATTTTTTCCCTGAAGACAAAAATGGCTTCAAAGGCCATTACATTAAGGACATAAACAACAACAGGCTTAAACTGTCAACCCTTAGAGTTAACACTGCACTACTTGAGCTCAAGGATTAAAACACAAGCTAGAGCTAGCAGAGGTATGGATCTTAATAAATATGCTCATGTGCTGTAGGCATGAATTCTCATCTCATTCGACTAAATCCATACATTATATCATACACTGTATCTAGTCCTGTTTTGATATTAACTCTGCTGCTTTTGTTTCCCTTAAATGCATCCCTATTTTCCCTTCTTTTCATAACTCTCCTTTCCACGCTGCTCTGCAGTGTTCTTCCTTCCTCTCCTTGCTCTTCACTTCCCCCTCCTTTCTTTGCTAACATGTCCTCTCCAATCTGCCTTCTTTCTCTCAACCTTCTGCCCCCTTTTCCTGTTCCCCTTCCTCTCCTTGCCCTTCTCCCCTCCTCACCTTCCTCTGTTTCTCCATCCTCTGTTTGCCCTCCTCACCTTCCTCTGTTTCTCCATCCTCTGCTTGCCCTCCTCACCTTCCTCTGTTTCTCCATCCTCTGCTTGCCCTACCCACCTTTCTCTGTTTCTCCATCCTCTCTTTTTCCTTCTCCCCTCCTCACCTTCCTCTGTTTCTCCATGCCCTTCTCCCCTCCTCACCTTCTTCTGTTTCTCCATCCTCTCCTTGCCCTTCTCCCCTTCCCCTGTTTCTCGATCCTTTTCTTGTCCTTCTCTTCCCATTTTCCAGGTTAAGCCTCCTTTACACTTTTCTGTGTACCCTTTCCTTTACAATCTCTCCATGCACACTTTCCTATTTCCCCTTCTCCCTCAATTTTCCATGTTCCCTGCCGTTCCTAACCCTCTCTCCACTTTTTCTGATGTCCCCTTCCTTTCCTTCCCCCTCCCTTCTCTGACTATTATTTTCCCCTTCATTTCCTTTCCCTCCTTCTCTAATATCTCCTTCCTTTTAACGCCCACCCACACCTGTCTACTTTCCCCCATCATTTCCTTAGCCTTCCTCTTAATCAAAATATCAATTTTCTGTCAGTTTGTCTGCCAACTTCATTCAGACACAAATCTAGAAAGAGCAGGTTTCTTTTACAAATGATCAAGTAATGTAAATATGTGCACATACAATAAATACTGTGAAATCATTTAGATTTGTAGGGGACCATTTCTCATGGATTGTCAAGAGTTTACAGTTCAGTTGAGATGTAATTTCATGGCTTTGGTTTCTGTACATGAAACATTATTGTAGTTAGAAATCCATGGAATAGGAGTACCCACATTTAAGGCCCCATGAAATCTAAGAATTCCACAGACAGCACCTAATGTACATGCACTTTACCTGTTCCAAAAGATGCCTGATTTTGCTTTGATGAACTGTTCTTGCATTTCGTCCTTGCTGAATGTAACTTTTAGGTACTAGTTTCTCACACAAACTATAGCAATCACTGTCCATTATCTGTAAGCAAAGTGCATATATAAATAATCAGATAAGTTTTGTAAATCTAGAAACTAGAAAATTGGTATTGGCCCTTCTAAGATTACAATATGAAAGGTGAAGATAATAATTATTGAACAGTGATCAATCTCATGACTCCTATAAGAAATACAAAATAAAGAGTTTGGCAAACATGGACCCCTGGATATACCAGAGGTGGGATCAGGTGCTTAAGAGGAGTAAGAATCCCCTGTTGACTGGTCACACCTGCTGTGAGCCCTATATCTTGATCAGGTAAACGGAGATATTCGTTGTCAAAATCAGTGTGCCAAAAGCAGCCTAACAATTGGTAATATCTCATAACAAATGTATAATTGACTGATCAGATTACTGATTGTTAATCATATTATTCACATTGTTAGAATTTGATAATAATAGGAAATGACTTAGAAAACATAAAAAGATTTTTAATAGATAATATTCATATACACTTTCATGAATTGAATTTCTCCAATTTTAGAAATTGTCTACAATTGAAAGGAAAGTTTTATAAGCTTCAGTACTAATTTTAAAACAGTAAAAATTGAAATTCCCACCATCTATAGAGACTGCCATGATGCGGAACTCTTTTGTATTCAAGACCACAAAAATCAACAATTTTGACGTCAAACTGTCTATTCCGGTTTTGATGAGATTCTAAGATCATCAAAGATGTGCATATGGTAGATTTTGTATTGTAAATATATGGATGCCTTCCTGTCAAGCAGTTAATTACACTAATGCGAAGGGGAGATGTGAAAAAAAGTTTTTTCCCCTGAAATTCTTGACCCAACAAAGTTATTTGAAAAGAAAATACTATGTAAACTGTGGATCCATCATTTGCGTAATGACAAGTTGAGGTTTGAGACATTTACATGTATGAAGAAACATGTACTGTCTGCCTGGTCTGTGACTCGACTGAACGTCTTCTTTTCTTAAATTCTTCTTGCAAAAGAACGGGCTCAAATCTATACAGCTCCAAATTTAACTGTTTGTGACTTGTCATGTTTACAGTGCTGCTGATGAAATAAACCGGAACCGACGGTGTGATGTAATACATTAAACTTCAATGGCCACTCTCTTAGTGGCGGGTAATTTGAAATATAAGACAGATTAATATTGATTTAATTGTTAAGCAAGGATTTTTGTTGTTAAGACTGATTTACGATATTCATAAAGGCAACAATGTGGTTATGGTTGCCTTTCCCTTTAAGTTCATTGATAATTGAAACAGGCTATTTTTAGTGAACTTGTTTATGTTAGTGTGTCCCTTATTTCACACCACATGCACCACAGATTTTTGCTGGTGCACCATGTTGAAAACAAAAGTTTGTTTAATTTAAAATCTTGTTTAATCCAGGAAATTACTCAAAGTCTTCGGAAAAGTGCTTGTCAAAAATTTCACCTAAAGATGTAAATAACATCTCAAAGTAATAAGTACATTGCTATATGTCTATTTATTGGAGTCTGTATCTTCTTTTACATTGTGGAATATCCCAAAATGCAATATATATCAGTGGGAAACAAAAAACCCCAAAAATTTCAGACTAATTCAACAACCCCGTCAGATAAAAAAATAACAATAATGCATCATTTAAAAAAAATAAATACCCAGTATACATGCATTTAAAATATCTTCTGTGCATTATTTTTCAAATAACATGTTCACATTACATATGCTCCCCAGAGTGGTAATAGTTACTAGTGACTGTATCTTTGTGTATAAATTACTTAATGTTGGTTTGATGATATGAAATAATAAATCAATAAATAAGGCCTGGGTGGATTATATCATCGTAAGGAAAGAATAACACATTCAGAATCTAATATTTAAACATTTTTCAAATATGTCAAAGTCAAAATTTTACAGGAAATATTTCAACACAAAGTAATAAATAACCGCCCACCTTTTCCAGTTTTCTAAGCGACCCACTAGAATAAATACAGTAATGACTTTCGAATTGATCACTTGAATTTTTATGTTGTTTTTGCTTAATGATAGCTTTTAAACATCCATCAAAACTATTGTACAGTGAAAATTGTGATACAATTGTTCAAGCAATGACATTGTACCAGAGATACTAATCTTAATGAAACGAGTGAAGGAAATAGTACATGTACATAATACACCTGTCACAATCTTATGTAGGGTGTAAAAGTCAGCAATATATTACCCCATTCACCTTGGACACAAGGGCTTGCTAGCTCCCAAAAAAAAAATGTAAACAATACTCAAATTATAATATTGTTACATTTTATTTTAATGGGAGCAAGTCCCTGCCTGGTTATTTTGAGTTTACTATCTATAATAACTTATAAGCACAATACCATATAGCTGATTTTTCTGCGGGATTATAATTTTGGCTTATTTTAGTGGTTAGATAGCTTTCCGCCAAAATTTCAATCGCTAAATATACATTCAATTGCGGCTTCAGCATTTGAAAGAGATAAAACTCTTCCCTGTCCGTCAAAATTTATTCTGCTAAAATTATTAGCATACCTTTCAGCCAGCAAATCATCAAATCTTACACCCGCCGAATAAACCCGCTATACGGTATAAGATAAAAGGTCCTAGCTTAAAAACTGTGATAGGCGGTAGATATACACAGCAAGAGATATGTGTGTAAACTATTTCCCCAAAATTTACTATGTTTAACATACTGAAATTATTTTCAAATATCAAAGGAAATTTGAAATTTTTGGGGAATTAAAATTCTTGCAATACACACATGTTCAATTTCTTTTCAAAGGTCTTAGCTTGAAAACTGTGAGAGCTAGGAAATGGACAAACTTATTCTCTTTATAGAAGTGGACAGGCACAGCCTACATCCGGGTGTTCGGGTAGTCTAGTGGTTAACACACTCGCTTCTCACCACTGCGACTCGAGTTCAATCCTTGTGATTGACAGTGATTGTATGTGAGAGGCTATGGTGGTCATCCACTCGAACACGTGGGTTTCCTCCCACTCAAAGGCCCCCTAGCACAAACATCCGTGCAAGTCGGTAAATAGCTAGTAATTGGCTAATGTTAATTGTTGATTGTGTATATATTCGTCTTTAGAAATAAAAATTAAAAAAAAAAAAAAATCCATGTACTTTAAATGACTGTCCACTTCTCTAAACATGCTAAAGACTATTAAAGAAAATAGCACAAAACCATGATCCCACTTTGTAACATTTCTTCAAAACTGAATAATTAAGTTCAACAACTTGCAATTTTCTCAAAATTGAAGAAATTTAAAATCAAAATCTTTGTCATATGCACCTCTTCAATCTATCCATAACTTATGGCATAAGTATACAGGTATAGGCAGCTGATAAGCACTCTATAAAATACGAAGGTCCTTGCTTTAAAACTATGTCGTTACAGATAAATAGAGTGGCGGATAGTCAGAACAAACATAGAGACATAAGATACACAAGCCTCTCTGATATGTCAGTAATCATGATTTTATAATAAAAACTCACGTTTTCACTGTTTTTTTGTTTTGTTTTGTTTTTCACCGTTCACGAGGTAAAATGAAAGTAGGCATGTAGTATTTATTAACTTCATTCACTAAAGAGTTAGAAGATAATATTGCTAACTTGTACGTTAAATCAGTTTGTAGGGTTATTTCTTCTTCTTCTTCTTCTTCTTCAGTCTTTTATTGATAAACTAAAAAAAAAAAAAAAATGTCATTATTTTGAAATATGACCAACTGCTATTGCAAAGATATTGTTGTTGAAAATCTTCCTGAATATGAGAGGGTACATTATTAGTAGGCATATCCTTCATCCATGTCGATGTAGGTCATGCCTTTCCACTTGTTAAAATTTGAACCAGGAATGACCTCGTAAACAGTTGGTAAATATAGCTATTTATTTGAGAACTCTGTTTTGATAAAGTAATGTAAACTTTTACTCCTTTTTGAAAAAGTTTAATACAATAATGAGGGATGGGGTAATAAAGATCAACTTTGGATGTTGGTAATTTATGGACAATTTACTTTATAGTTTATTATTATTATTATTACTGTAATTTATATAGCGCTTTATTTGTAAAACAAACTAAAACATAGAACATTAAATACATAAATCAAAGTACTGATAGTACTGACAGATGGTGGTGTGGGTTGAGAAAATCTTAGTAAGGTGTCCTTAAAATAGCGAGATTGCAACTCCCTGAATGAGTAATCATTAATGGTGATTCATTTTGTAATCACTTAATAACTTTTAAAATGATGACTTAAAAACGATGCTGATTGGTTGAAAAATTCGTTTGATTTCTCTGTCAAATTTCGTTCGGAGTTCATCTGCACTAAGCACGCGGGACTACTTTTCTCTGGAATGCGTCTTCCCCGTTCTAATTTTAGCGCTATTTATAGAACGGGATTTTCCACACAAGCATTATACATATAACGAAATTTATATTTAGTTACATCATATAATCTATTCTCAAATTATATTCAAAATTGGTGTGGGGAATTAAATTGTAAATGCAGCTCATGCAAATTCCAGCCTCCCCTGCCTAAATCTTAAAGTTTTGATCTAACTTCTAACTATGCTTCTAAGCTTATATGTACAAATTTAACTGTTTTATTTTTACTCCGCTCTGTCTCTTAGGTATGCATATTTATTTATTCTATGTATATATCCATATTTTTATGTTTGTGTTGCAAACTGTTTTCAGTGATGCATGCTCATCTTAATATAGCTAGTCCCTGTGTATATATATGCATGACTTGTGATGTCTGTATACATGTATGCGTCCTGTTTTATTTCAAATTTCTGTTTTTATGTCTATGCATGCAATTATATATCATTAGTGCTTTGTGGGTTTTTTTTAATGCTATATAGTCGGTTAAAGAGCTCTTAGCTCATGTTTATTGTTTACCTGTATATAGTTTCCGACTTTAAATAAAAATTACTTACGAAATGCATTTGTTTGATTTTTGTTTTTCATTGCTATCAAAAATTAGCACAACTAAAGATATGAATAAAATACAAATTAATTTAAAGAAACAACATACATAGGCGATGACGTGGCAGAATAGTCAATTTGATGACGTAGACCACTTACTGGTAGAAGTAGACAGATTACACGAGTTCCCTGTATGAATCGTCTGCTTTACGAGATCGATAACATGACGGAGCAAGTGGCGACTTCTGATCTGATAAATATCAATGAAATTGAACTGCGTTGTATGGGGCTCAGTCAACGAGTGCGTTTGGAGCCGAATTGCATTCCACCGTTCCAACGACACAACCAATGTTCAACGTCTCCTCCAACACGATGTAGCATAAATCCAGTCACCACTTGTTATCTTCCTTTATATTTAATTCGGCTTTTAACCATTGCACCTTTAATTTGGCGTATAATCCATTTAAATCTGCACAGTAACTGTTCCTGACCTGAACGTACAGCCATGCCGTTTTGTTTTTGTTTTCATTCTTGCCTATATGTATTCCTACGCGCCATTTCAGAAACGTTAATTCAAGCTTTTTGATGCGAGAAACTATTTGTTTTTCTATCTTAAAAACATAATTAAATGATAAGAAATGAAACTTATAATTCTTTGTTTGATACATGTATCAAACAAAGAATAATAAGTTTCATTTCTTAAATGAAATTGAACTGCGTTATATGGGGCTCAGTCAACGAGTGCGTTTTGAACGTTTTCCTCGATATTGAAATGGAGCCGAACTGCATCCACCGTTCCAACGACACAACCAGTGTTCAACGTCTCCTCCAACACGATGCAGCATAAATCCAGTCACCACTTGTCATCTTCCTTTATATTTAATTCAGCTTTTAACTATTGCACCTTTAATTTGGCGTATAATCCATTTAAATCTGCACAGTAACTGTTCCTGACCTGAACGTACAGCCATGCCGTTTTGTTTTTGTTTTCATTCTTGCCTATATGTATTCCTACGCGCCATTTCAGAAACGTTAATTCAAGTTTTTTGATGGGAGAAACTATTTGTTTTTCTATTTTAAAAAAAATATTAAATGATAAGAAATGAAACTTATAATTCTTTGTTTGATGCATGTATCAAACGAAACATTGCACGGAAAAATTTTCATCAATGCGCTACGCGCATTGATGAAGTTTTCCGTCCAATGTTTCGTTTGATACATGCATCAAACAAAGAATTATAAGTTTCATTTCTTAAATAATAATTTAGTGATGGTAAAACAAGATTTTTAAACGAGTTCATAGATGTATAGTTTTTTAAATCTAAAAGCAGGCTACTGACAAACAAGTTGATGGTGCAGGGGTTTCAGCAATCTCGTTAAAAGCCAGCATTTCGCAAATTCTATGGTCATTATAACAATCTAGTTTGCCAATACAACCTATCATAGGGTCAAATACTGCCTGACTTGTTTCATACCGATTGTTAGCTCACCTGAGCTTTTTTGATCGCTTGTTGTTCGTCGTCTGTCTGTCCGTCTGTAAACTTTATACATTTTCGACTTCTTCTCCAGAACCACTGGACCAATTTCAACCAAACTTGGCCAAAAGTATCCTTAGGTGAAGGGCTTTCCAGTTTGTTCAAATGAAGGGCCATGTTCCCTTCAAAGGGGAGATAATCACAAAAATGCAAAAATAGGGTGGGGTCATTTAAAAATCTTCTCAAGAACCACTGAGCCAGAAAAGCTGATATTTACATGAAAGCTTCCTGACATAGTGCAGATTCAAGTTTGTAAAAATCATGGCCCCCAGGGGTATGATGGGGCCATAATAGGGGATCGAAGTTTTACATACAGATATATAGGGAAAATCTTTAAAAATCTTCTTCTCAAGAACCACTTGGTCAGAAAAGTTTACATTTACATGAAAGCTTCCTGACATAGTCCAGATTCAAGTTTATCAAAATCATGGCCCCCGGGGGTAAGATGAGGCGACAATAGGGGATCAAAGTTTTACATACAAATATATAGGGAAAATCATTAAAAATCTTTTGAAAAATCACTGGGCCAGAAAAGTTTACATTCACATGAAAGCTTCCTGACATAGTCCAGATTCAATTCTGAAAAAAATTATGGTCCTCGGGAGTAGGTTGGGGCCACAATAGGGATTGAAGTTTTACATGAGAATATATAGGAGAAATCTTTAGATTTGAGCCAAGGTCACTCAGGTGAGCGATGCGACCCATGGACCTCTTGTTAGGTCGTTCTTGGCACATCAATTTTCACTACCGATAACTCCGTTTACCTGATCAAGATATGGGCTCACGGCTGCTGTGACCGGTCTACAAGGGATGCCTACTTCTTATAGGTACCTGATCCCCTCGGGTATATCCAGGGGTCTGTGTTGGCCTAACTATTTATTTTGTATTGCTTATAGGAGTATTGAGATTGATCACTGTTCTTTATCTTCACCTTTCATGTTCATGTACATGTATACAGTTTAAAAATCCCGTAGGATCCAGGTTAGAATATGTACCTAGTACCCTTTGCTTGTCGTAAGAGGCGACTAAATGGGGCGGTCCTTTGAATGGGACCGCAAAAACCGAGGCCCCGTGTTACAGCAAGTGTGGCACGATAAAGATTCCTCCATACTGAAAGACCGTAATAGCCGAATATAGGCCTAAATTTTACAGCCCTTCGCCGGCAATGGTTGCGTCTCCATATGAGTGAAAGATTCTCGAGAGGGACATTAAACACTTTACAATCAATCATTCAATGAATAGTTTAAAGATACAGTGTCCAAAATTTAATTGAGATAATGCATTGTAAATATGAGCATTTGTTTTCTCATGAGAGAATTAAAGGAATGTGAAACTCACACCCATGCACTGTTTTCCTGTTGAGCTTTTTTGAATGTATTTCAAAACTCTGAGAATGTAAACGGGTTGATTGGTTGTATCTTATTCCCTCTTTAGAATTTTTCACTCACTTGGAGACGTCACCAATATCGATGAAGGGCTTTTTCGGCCTATGCTTGGTGTTTACGGCTACTGAGCAATAAGAGTTGTTTAGCGTGACACACATACCGTGACAAGGGACATCCTTTTAAGTTAATCCCCGAGGACATTCACACCTGCTGCCGAACATTTGGCGATGGAACTGTCACTACCTGATTTAACGACTTAGGTCTATCGCGACCGGGATTAGAACCCCGACCTTCCGCATGCGGGCGAACGCTCTACCTCTAGAATGTTGAATGTGAAATGGAGAATGGTTTATTATAAAACCTGTCAAAGGGTCATGCTGCTTGACGTATTTCATACCAATTGCTAGGCCTGTCTTTACCCTGAGTTCTTAATTGCGGATTATTCCGTTTATCTGATAAAGAGATAGGGCTTACGGCTGCTGTGACCGGTGAACAGAGGATGCTTATACTCCTCCTTGGCATTTGATCCCACATCTGGTATACCCAGGGGTCCGTGTTTGCCCAACTCTGAATTTGTATTCCTCTTAGGAGTTATGAGATTGATCACTTACTGTTCGTTCACTTCACCTTTTCATTTAACTATTTTGAAATACATGTGTAGCCGTATCATTTTGGCATGCCCTGTCATTTAAAAAAAAATTAAAATGAGGCATATCTGTTATTTTTCTTATCACAGGTTCAGATAATGAACATTCTTTATTCCGAGATCGTGGTCTCTTGTTTAGGAAAATGTAAACGGTAAAAGAAGCAATAATTTCTTCCATTCTCGGAGAAATAAATGACAAAATCTTTTGATTTTTATTGACTTACTTTTATTGGGAGAACTTACATTTTCCCCCCCAAAAATCCTTACAAAATTAGCATTTTATTAATTTCACCTAATAGTAAAAATGACTACTTAAGAGACATATTTCAGGCCCTATGAAATCTGTAAAATCCATGATCTTCAGGGCACTTCACTCCTTGGGCTCCCATCAGGGCTTTGCCCTGGACCCACTGACGCCTCAAGGTGGCCCCCAAACCCCCTGCCTCATAAACCTGCGCCCCCCCCCCCCCCATTCCTGGATCCGCCCCTAGAAATATTACAGTTCTCAATCATAAAATATACCTTGAAGAACCATTAATGAAATGCTCAAGTTTTCAGAAGATATCTTGACTCAGTCAGAGTGTGTTCGTCGTGTTTGTTCCTGTATATTTTCTTTTCCACATTATCTCAAATACACATGTAATGTCCACTTCTCAATCATCTAACGTGTCAGTCATGTCTGAATCTCACTAAAGATTTATCAAACTCTTAAAAGTTCTCATATGTTCAAATAATTTCTATCTATTATCATCTTTAAGATATTTCTCATGTTCTTAGATTTGTAAATAGTTCTCATAGGTTCAAATATTTCTATCTATTCTAATCTTTAAGATATTTCTCATGTCGAAGTGTCACAACATTGTCTCCAATTTCACAGTCAATATATCTTTCTTTAAAATCTGCATTTTCGTAAAGGTGCTGTGTCGTTGCTTATGTTCCATGTAATGTGCATGTTGCTGTTTATTACTATTTTTATATCAGAAATGAATAGGTTCTTGTGTGACACTTGGAGATTGGTTGACCTACGGTTAGTCTGGATGTAGACTAGCCTACGCTTTATTAACGAGTGACGACGACACCGTGACAGTAAATATCCCCAGAGTTTGCTAGGCATGGTAGTTATATTTGTTTGTCGCTAAACAAATAAAAAAAATTCAGTCAATCGGTTGGTGTGTGCGTGTGTTTGGTTTTTCTCCCCCAAATAACTCGTACATTAAATAAATCTCTTTTGTTTGATGAGATTATTCCACTTAAAATTGATTCATACGTCTAATAGTCAAATATCCCAGGTATGGCGGAGTATTATACAAACGACTGGTATGATGGCTATGCATGTATTGGATTGGCTTGATTTCTTACAGAAATGATAAAACACAGTAAAAGTCATTATAAGACATTCATTGTATAGGTTGGGAAATTTCTTCTAAATTCTTTCGTTGAATTTGCTTTGTAATTGCGTGATATTTCCGTATACGACCCAGCCATATATGCTTAGATGCGATGTTTATATCACGTACTTGACAATGTAGTATATATCTATGGGGACTCCGGGTTAGAATAGGTCCTCAGTACCCCTTGCTTGTCGTAGAAGGCGACTAAATGGGGCGGTCCTTCGGATAAGACCGCAAAAACTAAGGTCCCGTGTCACAGCAGGTGTGGCACAATAAAGATCCCTCCCTGCTCAAAGGCCATAAGCGCCGAGCATTAGGCCTAAATTTTGCAGCCCTTCACCGGCAGTGGTGACGTCTCCATATGAATGAAATATTCTCGAGAGGGACGTTAAACAATATTTAATCAATCAATATATACTACATGTATATATCTAAGACCGTTACAAAAGACAGGGAACAACAAAGAAAGAGTGTTCTAACTTTCTATATCAACTCTACGTCTAATATTTTGAAAAGAGATGATTTCGGAATTCTGAATTAATTAAACATTCAAACGATATTGATACAGTTTTATTTGAATCAATTTGATTTGAAAACAATGTTGTTTCAAATGAACAAGGCACGAAGAGCATGGGACACAGCGACAGGTAGTGTAATCTTTATAAGACCTATATTTTCCTTTTTTATAAAAATCCCACCAGGGTACCACAGTCATTCTTCGATTTGAACGGATCCGGATTATGAAATCGTGCTTGTAAAATTGGTCTCACCCATTGTTCCTCATTCCATATAGAACAGTTTTTATAAGTATTTCAAGTAAAACACGTATAGTTCCATTAGAATTTCATAGATTTATGAGTAGCTACTAAAATTGAGAATGTCATTGTACAAATATCGATTAAGAGTGTGAAATGTAAATCATTGCAGTGTTATACAGTATATTCTTGTAAACCATTGAAATGTATATTTCAAAGTTTTGTATTCAACATCTTAATATTGCTACATATCTTCTTCATCCTCAAATTCGGAATTGCTATTAGTCGGACGATCTGAAAATTTTGTCATTGGTATTCAGAATTCTTGTGATGTGCATTTTGAACATAAATTACGATATCACTCACAGCTACCACTGCAATCCAACAAATGCTCTGTTGGAAGAAAAAGACACTGCTGAAAATGTATTCTGATTATTTGCCCAGTGCCGTGTGCAAATCAGACTTTGGAAAGTAATGGGAAAGGACTTATTTTGAGATATACATAACATTCTGAAGATGCTACCTTTTATCGACAATGTAAGTTGGAAAAGGAAACTAATTCTACATTCTAGACCCATGTTACTTTACGCTCCTTACCAAAAAAGAGTTTGAAGTTCTCCTCCTTAAGCAAAGTGGAATGCTTCATACACAATCTCGATTTCCTCGCCGTCTGCATAGGCATGTCCTTCTATCTTTTATATTCTTCAGCATTTCATACACATTTGCTTTGTGTCATGAAGTAAGATGACTGCACTGGGCGGTCTAGATCTACAACATAGCAATTTACAGGTATTGCTCGCAACCCAGCAAGTTCTACTGAATCCGATACATTGTTTTACTGGCGTGAAGGAACATCAGGTGTTTTTGCCGCAATGAGCTTGGGAATTTGATCGCCTATAAAATATGAACGATGGATGATATAACTATTAACCACAACTTTTGGCATGATGAAGTATAATTCTTAGTCATAAATGAACCTACTTAAGGAGGAATTCAATATTTATAAAATAACGGTATTATAAATTAGGGATCGATGTATATGTTTGGTAAAAGTTCATGTATTTTCATATTCATTTATTTTTCTATTCCCACATATTATTGATCTTTTCATTTAAGAAATCCACATGATAATGATAGACCGTGCGAGATAGACACGTATTCTTAAAAATGTTAGAAAAAGTGCCATCCGTGTTTGGATAGTCATTGAACACAAGGATTGCATTAACTAAATACCATATCCCTCTCAGGTCTAGGTAAGAAAGTTGTATGCAATGTTAACGTTGTTTGCCCAACCAGTAGACTTCTTAAATATATCTAATAACTCATGGCTTGACATTGACATTACACAAACACACTAAGATATTATATACTACACGTGTGAATTCATTTTCCTATGATGTACACATAAGACATGGTGTCCCTTTCTTTCGAGGTTCTTCACAGTTTTCCTTCTTCGCATGGGAACAGCTGCAACTGGTATAAAGATTTATTCATACATATAAGTTTAACAATAACAGTTGCTACTTGCATGTCATACATGAAGTTCAATACAAATATAATAAATTCAATGTACCTAATTTTTAAAAACAAAATCATTACGAGTTATAGCAAAGCAACACATTTCCACTATCACACTTGTAATCAACACAACATACATGTAGTTCTTGAAATTAAGTATGTCCTACTCTGCTGTTATCAGTTTTGCTGTCGATGGTAGATATTCTAAATTTTTTCTTTTGTGATAAAACAGACCTAAGAATTCCTCGTTTCACTCTTCCATTAACGATACCGTACAGAAATGGATTCACACAAGCGTTTCCAAGAGCAACACAGACCGCCGCAATCAGGGCATATGACGGTATCGCCATGTCATCTGCCATGCCGTCGGCCTGGATCAGCGCCATCATAACAAAAATCGGTAACCACATCACAAGAAATAAAAGGACCATCAGAATCAGATTCTTTATTAGTCGGAAATCTCGTTCTTCTCGACATTTTATCGACTTCACTGCAGATCCCACGGCATGTCTCGTTTTCCAGAATTTTCTCAGAATTCTGAAATAGCTAAAGGCCAAGATTCCTAGTGGGATCACAAATCCTATAATGCAAACAGTGGCAGTAAATAACATCGACAGTCGTACACTCTGATTGGTTGGCCACAAGAGCGTACATAAAGTTATTTCAGTATTACCAAATGTAAAGTTTTTCACATTGAAATACATAGCAAGCGGAATGAATGCAATGAAATCTAGAATCCACAGAATTACAATGCTACATATTGCCACAATGGGTGTGATTTTCTTCCAGTCTGTTTTAAGGATGCAGATATATCTATCAACACTGATAATTGTCATCGTCCATATCATCACAGACGCACAAATAAACATTTCGTACACCAGCATTTTACAGACAAATGAACCAAGAACCCATGTTCCTGTCATGCGCGCAACCGCAATCAGGGGACTTCCGGTGGAGAACAAGATGTCTGCTACAGCCAGATTACCAATCAAGTAGTTGGTGACCGTGCGAGTACTCCTAAGTTTCATTATTTGATAGAACACAATACAGTTTCCCAAGATTGAGAACAAGAAGAGAAAAATTAACACAAATGCTTCAATGTAAGGGAGGTCATTCCATGATCTGTTGAATTCCGAGAAAAAGGAGAAATATGTGGTGTTTCCCCAGCCATATTCGTCATCAAATGCTACAAAATAGGATTTGTTTTTCTGCGACATTGTAACCTTATGTTTCTCTAGTAGTCTCAGTATAACATCTGAAAATTGAAAAAGAAGTACTGTTAATTTACAATCACCATTTTCTGTATTAACTATAAATGAGGTTTGTTCTACAGGGCGTACATGTACAGTACATATCTTGGCGGCATGAGAGTAGCTTCTGGACAAAGTTATATCTCTGTGTTGCTGTCATTTAAGTCAAGGTTTGCACGCTAATTATTTCCCATAAGTCTGATGCATGTATTTTTCACGTAGATGATTAAGTTCGAGTTACAAAACGTGAAGGACGGAATCATGCAAATGGTGAAGTTAAATGGTTTACAGAACCGATCTATCCCTTTTTGAAAGGTGAGTGATGAAGAAGTATATGTACTTAATTAGGAATCTGCTATACATTAATCAGATATACTTTTCTGACAATCACGATAATGAACAAATGAAGATAACGAACATTGATCGATTTCATAAATCCTATAAAGAATACAAAATAGAGAGTTGGGCAAACACGGGCCCCTGGATATATCAGAGGTGAGATGAGGTGCGTAGGAGGAGTAAGCATCATCCCCTGTTGACCAATCCCACCCACCGTGAGCCTTATCTCTTGATCAAGTAAACGGAGTAATGCGTCGTTAAAATCAGTATGTAAAGAACGGCCTAACAATTGGTATGAAACAGCATTCCACCTAGCGATAACTTGTATTTGCAAATTAGAACATTATAACAACCATAGAATTTGCGAAATGCTGATTTTAAACAAAACTAATGAAACACGCGTAACATCAAATTGTCAATGGTCTGCCTCGATTTAAAATTTGATCATATGCAGAACATGCTCTCGCATATCGAATCAGTTGAGAGACATAAACGTCATATGCAGGTGATTAAGGAATATTCCTACATAAATATGGGAAGTTATTCCTACATAAATATGGGAAGTTCACAATATTGAGAAGTTGAAGTAAAAGTTTTGTTGATAGTTTGCCGTTGACATCTATGTTCAATAAAATATCCAAATAATCATGAAGCAGATATGGAAGACTGTGGTGAGTTTACTGAAATTTATCGAATCCACATATGAATGAAAATGGGTATTGTTAATATATAAAGCGTCCTTGTTGTTATATATATCTAATCTATATGTATTCTTTAAAACTCTGCAAACGAAGCCAGGATAGTATTTTCATCATAGGGGTTACTACCATTTACTTCTAGCATTTTTTGCCAATACAATATTCTTAAAATACTACATGTTTATGCCTGAAAAGTGTGTAATTTTTATAACCCAGAAAAACATGTGGCTATAGAGGTGGAAAGTTTGTTTACTGTTTTTGTATTGCATTTAAAACATATATCACAAAATAGTAAATATCGGAAACTTAATGACAGGAATTATTATCCATGGGCTGATCATCCTAATTACAGAAAGTTCAAAAATCAAATTCAACCTTCTTTTTGTACCTCTATATTTCCCCTTTTTCAATGTCACCGCCGCGGTGGTCTAGAGATTAGAGCGTTCGTCCCGCATGTGGAAGGCCGGGGTTTAAATCCCGTCCGCGACAGACCTGAGTCGTTAAAACAGTTTGTGACAGTTCCATCGCCAAACGCTCGGCATCAGGTGTGAATGTCACGGGTCCTCAGAGATGACCTTAAAAACGGATGTCCCGTGTCACAGTAGGTGTGGCACACTAAAGAACCCTCACTGTTCAATGTCCGTAAGTGCCGAGCATAGGCCTAAATTTGAAGCCCTTCACTGATCTTGGTGACGTCTCCATATGAGTGAAAAATTCTCTACAGAGACGTTAAACAAGATACAATTAATTTGTCAATGTCTTAGTATTTTATCAATCCGGTGCTTAGGATGGATATGGGCTGCGGAAAGGGTAAATAAGACGTTAATGCAAAACGAACAATTGATTTTCAAAAAACATACTGAAATACAAAACAAACCAGCTTAAGATAAAATCAACACATTCCCTTGCAAAACCAACGATTGCCGATGCAAAAACCAATGATCGCCGAGGCAAAATTAACGCTCATTATCTGAATTAACACTAGATTTCGCGCGAGTCTATCTACATTATATACACTGTGCATGTAAGCGTACATATTTTGAAACGTAATTCCCGCAACATTGACAATCATGTCGGCCTCTCAGTACGCCAACATATCAGAAACTGCAAAACGTTTCTGCTTTGGACAGAATAACAACATAATTATGTGTTTAGTTGTTGTTTTCAGCCTCCTTGTTTCATTCCAATACAATCTCAATTCTAAAATGAGATCTACGTGTGCATGGTCTGCTTTTTACTAGTCAAAGGAGAGAAAATCCTTGACGAAAAAGCAGATATATTAATATTTTTAATTGGTAATTTTAATGACCTAAATCTAAACATTTGGCAAAAAATGTTTGTGTGTGGGTTTTTTTTTTGGGTGGGTGGGTGGGTGGGTGGGGATTGTGGTGGCAAAGACGCTTTTGTTCCTGGAGTCCGAGGACTATATCAGTAAATTATGAAACGATGAAATACTCTATTAAATATCAAAGAGTTCAAAAGAACATGTTAAATGTTAATTACACGTGTGTGTTAATGTATGGCCTGCTGAATACCTGCCGATGTCTGCTTGTTTCCTGTAGGCGTAACCATGCTTCTGGTACTGGTATCTTGTTTCCTGTAGGCCTAACCATGCTTCTGGTACTGGTATCTTGTTTCCTGTAGGCCTAACCATGCTTCTGTTACAGGTATCTTGTTTTCTGTATGCCCAACCATGCTTCTGTTACTGGTATCTTGTTTCCTGTAGGCTTAACCATGCTTCTGTTACTGGTATCTTGTTTCCTGTAGGCCTAACCATGCTTCTGTTACTGGTATCTTGTTTCCTGTAGGCCTAACCATGCTTCTGGTACCGGTATCTTGTTTCCTGTAGGCCTAACCATGCTTCTGTTACAGGTATCTTGTTTTCTGTAGGCCTAACCATGCTTCTGTTACAGGTATATTGTTTCCTGTAGTCCTAACCATGCTTCTGTTACTGGTATCTTGTTTCCTGTAGGCCTAACCATGCTTCTGTTACTGGTATCTTGTTTCCTGTAGGCCTAACCATGCTTCTGTTACTAGTATATAGGTTAGGCCTAACCATGCTTCTGTTACTTGGTATCTTGTTTCCTGTAGGCCTAACCATGCTTCTGTTACAGATATCTTGTTTTCTGTAGGCCTAACCATGCTTCTGTTACAGATATCTTGTTTCCTGTAGGCCTAACCATGCTTCTGTTACTGGTATCTTGTTTCCTGTAGGCCTAACCATGCTTCTGTTACTGGTATCTTGTTTCCTGTAGGCCTAACCATGCTTCTGTTACTAGTATTTTGTTTCCTGTAGGCCTAACCATGCTTCTGTTACGGGTATATTGTTTTCTGTAGGCCCAACCATGCTTCTGTTACTGGTATCTTGTTTCCTGTAGGCCTAACCATGCTTCTGTTACTGGTATCTTGTTTCCTGTAGGCCTAACCATGCTTCTGTTACTGGTATCTAGGTTAAGCCTAACCATGCTTCTGTTACTGGTGTCTAGGTTAAGCCTAACCATGCTTCTGTTACAGGTATCTTGTTTCCTGTAGGCCTAACCATGCTTCTGATACTGGTATCTTGTTTCATGTAGGCCTAACCATGCTTCTGTTACTGGTATCTTGTTTCCTGTAGGCCTAATCATGCTTCTGGTACTGGTATCTTGTTTCCTGTAGGCCTAACCATGCTTCTGTTACTGGTATCTAGGTTAGGCCTAACCATGCTTCTGTTACTGGTATCTAGGTTAGGCCTAACCATGCTTCTGTTACTGGTATCTAGGTTAGGCCTAACCATGCTTCTGTTACTGGTATCTTGTTTCCTGTAGGCCTAACCATGCTTCTGTTACAGGTATATTGTTTTCTGTAGGCCTAACCATGCTTCTGTTACTGGTATCTTGTTTCCTGTAGGCCTAACCATGCTTCTGTTACTGGTATCTTGTTTCCTGTAGGCCTAACCATGCTTCTGTTTCTGGTATCTTGTTTCCTGTAGGCCTAACCATGCTTCTGTCAATGGTATCTTGTTTCCTGTAGGCCTAACCATGCTTCTGTTACAGGTATCTTGGTTAGACCTACCTTCATGTAGTAAAGACACTGCAGCTTGCGTTTGATATGTTGGCATTCTGAAAGTCCGACATGATCGACAATTTCGCGGGAATTATGTTTCAAAATATTTACACATATAATGATGTTAAATTTCTAATCGCGCGCCATCTACCGTAAATTCAGATAATGTCTGTCTTCTTTTTTTGCACGCCATTTAGCGTCAATTCATTTGATGACTGTTGGTTTTACAACGGAGTCTGTTGATTTTATTGTAATCTGGTTGGTTTTGTATTTCAGTATGCTTTAGAAAATTAATTGTTCAATTGCACGTGTTGAAGATATCATATTTTGCATGCAACAATTATAAAACATATACATTCTTCTGAGAAACAGAAAAATGAGTGTCGCGGGTCTTGTTTTTGTGTCAAGGTCATATTTCAAAGACACACTCTTTATATACTAAAGAATTGAAATTGAAATTCCATTATAGCAGATATAGATTATATATACTTTTGGTTCATTTCAAATTTTGTTTTAATTTACAGCATAATCATAATGTACATGTACATGTACCTACATAATATTTGGTCGTTGATAAACAAGTAGACCAAATTTCCTCTAATAATTTTAGCTTAATGGTCGTCATTTCTACCATATATGTACTTCTACTACAATCAGATTAAAATTAAATCATACCAACTCCAGTTTTTTTTTTATATGTCGCTGTGAAGCTCGACATTATAAACTACGGGAGGGAGATGGATCTAATTTTGATTAGACTTCTACTTAGGTATACTTTGGAAAGTTTATATACATGTGTGTAATAACACTGCATGATGTGATAAGAAAAGGATTTTCTGGATTTAGTTTTAGGAAAATATAAAGAGTTGAACATTTAAAATGCCCCCCACCCCCGCCCCCACCCCCCGAAAGGTAGCAAGTTCTCAACCGTTATATCCTGCTATATTTGTCAATTGCGACTTTTGTCCAATAATTTCGAAAGTATTTTCTTGCTTTCATAAAACAAAGTCCGTACTTTCAATTTTCTTTAAACGAGGGGAGACAGAAGAAAATACACGCACATATGGCACATACAATGTATCATATAATTAGCGTGAATGATGACAAGAATCCATCATTTTCAAGACGTTGAACCCCCAGAAATATTTATGTATATTTTGAAATAATTATTCTGTCATTGAATAATAAAAAAAAAAATTGTAATAAAAAGTATTTGAAATATAACAGAAGAGAAAACAATAAATAAAAGATTCGTAATCTCAAGCTGATTAAAATAAGATCCTCTGATACGCTCGCGTAGATCGCTACAATAGTGTTATTTTAATCAGATTGTCTTAATCTAATTTGCATATTCATTTTTCATAGATTTCTTGAAAGTGAGCTTCAAACGTGTTTACATGTACCAACAAGATTTTCTTCGCACCGTTCAAGGCACAGAGGGTGTATAGTAACGAAAATTGTACAAGAATATACACATGCATCAAGTTACTTAATCAGATTTTCTCAATAAAGTCATTTTTCTGGATGCAGTAAAACACCCACCATCCACTAAATTTACTCTTTTCGCCTTGGAAGATTGTGTCCACATTTTTTAAAACACAAGATCATTGGTTATTCCACCAGCACAATATGCACCAATCATATTGCACAAAACGTGAAACCACGTTTAGTTGCAGGTATTCAAAGGTACCTGCTAATGCTTTGAATTATTACTGCACTCGCACGGTATTTTCGATTTTATTAGCGAACTGAAATAGAATTCATAAATCTTTCATTGATTGTATTTTGTATCCTCATATTCTAGGAAATATTCCGACATAAATTGAAGTAAAATTCATTATTCATAAAAATAACTTCCAAGAAATGCTTATGTTTAAAAAAATTTTAATTGAAAATGCAGTTGGGCAGGTAATCAAATACATTAACGCTCGGAGGAACATATGCAGTAAATTTGATCATGCATGAAGTGCATTTCACATCTCATGTAATTTTCTTAATGATTTCGTACTTATTGATTTCGTACTTGGCCCAGGGTGCAGCATTACAAAGAACCCTTCTGCACTGACAGACCAGTAGGAAACGTGTCTCTAACGCAATACTAGCTCTCATTTGGGTGTCGAAAGTTTTGTTGTAAAATTGTGATTTACTATTTCAATGACAGAAAAAAAAGTTTATAACTTTTGTTATTAATATTTGTATTTAGAATCCAGAGGCTTTGAATGAACTACTGAAGCAAAATTACATTATTGTCTTCCCGTACAAAAAATGATTTATATATATTCAATACGACAGAATTTTTTCTTTTGGTAAAATCTTAAACTTAATTTTAATTTGATCAAAGACAATGGTCAAAGTTACATACAAAACTATCATACATATAGCACATTTTTACAACAAAATAAATGTTCAGATTTAGAGAAGTGAAAGTATCTGGAAGGAATGTACATTCAAACAATCTTTGTGCAATATTTGTAAACTCGAACCCGATTATTAAATCGATCCTGAATGAATTGAATGTGCAATCATGTAATAAAATACAAGAGGCGGCGTCAGGTTTTTTTTATTACTGTATCTCACAATGTCATTTACTCAGAGCATATAAGAGTATCATATAAAACGTTAATAATGTGTTTTACAGGAATAATCGACATAATCCCAACACTTGATTTGTGGTTTTGAGAGAAAAAAATTAAAATGCCGGATATACAATGTACAAAAATGCCGGATCAACTAATCGAAAATTAAGATGCCGGATCAAATAATCAGATGTTACATTTCCGTGTATCATATAACTCAACGAAATTACATTTCGATAGATTTATATTTCCAATATTTTCGTCTTCTATGTCTTTGTCATTTGAAATGATGGTCATTCCGTTATGAATATGTGAACAATGTGTAATAGCCAATAGTACAGGGTCGTCAGCGAGAGATAGTCCACTTCAAGGTTAGACGTCACAAATATCATTCCAATTTCTTTAATTAGAATGTTAAAAGTGATCCAGCAGATTCTAGAAATAGTGGGGAAATCTTCTGTTAATCCTACATCATCACCTGATGCTTATGATGCACGTACTTCCTTCCACTATACTTCCTTCCACTACCACAGTGCCGGTATAATACCGGTAACTTCTTTCAACTTAATTGCATGTCACTTTCACACTTCGTTCGATTAAAATGATCTGTATACATGATTGAGATCTTATGATGAATACGATACAAAGTAGTTTATTTAACAGTATATCCTAAAACAATGTACTATTTAACACGAATTTAGCAGTGATGCAACCCGCTAACGAACATGTACATGAGATTATTACAAGTTAACAATGTGACTTTTGTTTTCCTTGTGAGATAATCAAATCCAACCATATATATATATATATATATATATATATATATATATATATATAATTATATAAAATTCAGAGAGTAAATATAGAAAAATCTACATATCTAGTTGTATAATAAGAATATCACGAGCTGATTGAGTTCACCACTCGACTATTCTGGAAAGAAACTAATAGTCTGGCTTATATAGTGTATTCAGTTCTCTCTCTCTCTCTCTCTCTCTCTCTCTCTCTCTCTCTCTCTCTCTCTCTCTCTCTCCATGTATCTATAAGTTCCATTGGAGGAGTCAAAATTCACACCAAAACTGAGTTTGAATACCTACATTAAATCTCTCGGTCTGTTGAATATGACAGAAACTGATTTGACAGAATTACATGTACATTCATCGATTATGAATATTTTCTGTATAACTGTCAAAACTGAAGTACTTGAGACTAAGCGTCTTGAGATCAATTAAATCACACTGTGGCATTCTCTGGTTTTGACTGGTAGGTCATTTAAAGTGTATCCTAACCTAACAGGCTCTTGCTTCTTTGTATGATGTAGGTTGTTGAGGTCAAGAGTGAAATATTGACATTGTGTCTCCTTTAGAGACTCCGAAACGCATGCATTAATATTGAAAGTACACAAGAAATTCAAAGCTGATTAACATTAATTTTCTTTAATATATATCAATTAATAAAATGTCATGGGAGTCATCCAGTGTTTTCTTTAGTTTAAAATCTATTGAAGAGAAATTAATCTTGTAAGCCTGAAAATTTGACAGATTATGGGGTTGTTATGGTGCTTCCTATTAAAAAGCAGTATTGATACAGTGTAACAATACAAATCTCAATATCAATGCATATCACACACGCGCACACCCATCCACCCACACAGCAAAGGCATTGATACCCACTTTTGCGTAGCTCGCGGTTGAACTGCCTACGAGAGCCAACCTCTTAGTAGCCTGCGACCAGCGCCCTAGTCCGCTCGACCATCTACATGTAGGCAAGTCAATAAAATTTGTTGTCGATGAGGATGGAAATCTCGTCACGCTGTCATACACTTTATTTTCGTGAACGAGAGGTCGTGAGTTCAGGCCCAGCTCGTGCCATGGCCACGTCAAAAGGTAGTGACTACTCCTTCAACAAATGCTCGGTATTTAGAAGCGAGAATCGCAGTTCTTTCGAATATCACCTTAAAAACGAAGGTCCTGTGTCACGGCAGGCGTTGACACATTAGAGACCCCTCACTGCTACGACCCTGAGCGCTAAGCATAGGTCTAACTTTTGTGGTGTTTGGAATTGAAAATGAATTGAATTGTGGTGTTTCACCTACAGCTGATTGCGTCTCAATGTGAAAAGTTCTCGAAGGGACAGACATTACGACGAAATTGTATTTTCAAAAGCAGTTTAGTGAATTTTACTGAATGCATATTTAACAATTTAATTAATTTACATTGACATATTCTGTACTTGATATTAACACTAAGAGATTGTGTGCAACGTGTTGGTAAAGGAAACATTTCAAATACAAATTTACAATGTAAAGCAGCGAAAATTTTATTCCTTATGAAATGAATTCATTCAATTTTGAGCTGTCCAAAAATCTTTTCTCTCTTTTCTAAATTCAGTTTAGAGTTTAATGGCAAATTTTCAGGATTGATTATCAAGAATGAATGACTAATTATACATACATGCCGCATCACTGAGATGTTGTGTCCGTAAGTCCCATACCTGTATATACCTACATTTACGTTCGGTGTCTCTCTACCTTCTTTGCACTGGACACTGTATAGGAAGTATTGGGAGAGGAATGTTTATATTCTGATTGTTAGCACGGCCAGAGAAGCCACGAAGGAATAATATAATATGATTACACGTAATCAATGTCAACTCATGACGAAACACGTACCATAAAGATAAGAGTACATGATCAATTATATTGGTCGTGAAGGGCGGGTGAAATTGACTATACTAGCATAAATGCAATTTATCACGCAAGTGTAATTGATTTTTTTTAAATCATGAAATCATGATGACATATTCTTAGAAACAGATTTTCGTTGTATGTGTTTGATTGCTATTACTTTTGAATATCGGTGAGAAAAATATTTCAAAATCACATGCCTGTCCAGAGACATTAAACTAATCCATTTAGTAAATATGTAAGAATTCTCAACAAAATACATGACGTATAGTATGACAGTCGCAGTCACATATATCAAAATAATCTTTTTTATAGATACATGTTTCAATAATGTTGATAAAAAAAATCATATATCAATTAATTAAAACATCTTACCTTTATGAAGGTTAACTTCCAGTTCAATGTTAAAAACATGGATATGTACACAATCTGTTTTCCAGTGTTGAACGTCCCATGATCGGACAAAGCGGTAAGGAAGAGTGTGTCTCCTTGGGATTTAAGGACCTGATTATTCAAGTAATTGCCCGTTGTAAATGAGTATTTAACGGATGTGAAAAATGATACAGTGTTCTTAGCACTTGAGTGCAATGGTTCTCTTCCTGACTATAAAGTGCAAAGACGTTTTTGGTTTAAAAAGATAATGTTATGAACCACACAGAAACACTATGAGGTTTATAAACCCCATACTCCGTGCTTGAACATCTGTACCTATACTCATCGATACTATCTGAGTGAAGTGTTGTACATTGTGTGTACCTTAACAGATACCCAGCGATGTGATCCAAGTGAGGTGTTACTTGTACATGTATAACATAAATAAACTTAATGCACGCCACGCCTCAAGCCTAGGTTTTAAAACATAGATCGCTACATAAGACTGTATTCAATGGCTCGTTAAAGCACATCATCATTTCACCATCGAAAGATATATAAGCTCTCGATCACTTCATAGGGATTCCTTTGTGGCTTTTCCCGGAATAATGATAAAAAGGTGTTTTGTTTGCAGTTAGTAGATGCTAGAGTCCCGCTGTGATTCGATGCTTGAGATTTAAATATCTAATGATACATGGTAAGAAGACAAAGTAAGACGTTCTAATTTGTGAATAAATATTTATGAAAATCAAAAACACTATTTGTTGATATTTCTTAAATTTAGATAAGATTTTTGGTGTAGCGATAAAGTTGAACCCGGGCGACAAGTAGTAACATTACTAACGGGTGATTCAATCATCTTTTACCCGAGTACAGCTGAGTTTAACGGGTCTTTCTTTTTCTACAGTAATCGCAGCTACTAAGAAGAAATCTTATAATGTATTGAATGAAAGAGTGAAGATAACAAACAGTGATCAATCTCATAAATCCCACTAAGAATACAAAATTGAGAGTAGGGCAAACAAGGACCCCTGGAAACGACATACCTGTACTAGAGGTGGGATCAAGTGCCTGGAAGGAAACATATCCTGTTAACTGCTTACACCCGGTGATGTGATAAAAAAGAAAGAACATCAACAGTTAAAGATTTTGATGAAAACCACAAACAAAAGCCAAATGATCTGCAAGAACCAGAAATGGCAAAACACTGCCAAAGATTTCGACTCTAATTGTACAGTATAGAACCCTAAACACATACGAGATTGTTATTTAAAAATCCAAAAGAAAGATTAAAGTCTGTCGGCGAAAAAGCATTAAAAAATACCAATAACCTGAAATACCCGTATGTTGTTATGCCTACACGATGAGACAGAAGATCGGAACGAATGAAACATTGACAAGTTGGATTACGTGTTAATTTTAATATCATGCAGCTTGATCATCAATTCTATTAATCTAAAAGAAGGGAGATTGATATAAGACAGTGAATACGGCTGATAAAAATATTTTGAATTCAGTCATTCCAATCTTTGATTGATTGATTGAATATTGTTTAACGCCCCTCTAGAGAATATTTCACTCATATGGAGACGTCACCACTGCCGGTGAAGGGCTGCAAAATTTAGGCCTATGCTTAGCGCTTATGGCCATTGAGCAGGGTGGGATCTTTATCATGCCATACCTGCTGTGACACGAGACCTTGGTTTTTGTGGTCTCATCTGAAGGACCGCCCCATTTAGTCGCCTATTACGACAAGCAAGGGGGAACTGAGGACCTATTCTAACCCGGATGCCCACGGGATCCAATCTTTGAATGCATACGTAAAAGGAACAGTTTTAAATATGATACAGGCCTGCATTACTGCTGAGTCAATCAATCAGCTTCCGGAACTTAGCAAGATGCAATGTTAACTCGTGGTCTCACAGACGCGATGCAAAACTAAAATCTAATCTGAGTAATTTACAAAGCCCCTCCCCCTAATGTATAGCTTTCGCCTTAAAAACCTAGGTTAACTATGTCTGTTTGATCTTCATTCTTGAATATGCTCTATACCACGTTCGTAATTCAGCTCAAACCTTCACGCAACATGTGTGTGCAGGTGAATTGACAAAGCTGACCTAGATTACCAGTGACCATGGCTATTTTATGTTAAACTACTTAACGACCATCAACGACAAGTTTTTACGTCTATGTTTGTTTACCCTTATCAGCAGAATCTTTTTGTGGAAAGTTCGATACATTCATTGCAGCTTAAGGGTATGCAAAGTAATTGCATTTCCTGGTGTGTTAAATATTCTGAATATCTACACCACTATTGTTTTCCTTTAACAATCTTATGTCCTGTTCACACGAAGAATTTAATTCGCATTAAACTGTTAAACGCAAGTCACTGCGCATTTTAAAGGGACTGGTTCACGATTTTTGAACAAATTAGTTTTTATTTTTGATGTTTAATATTAAAAGTATAAATCATTTTATGTTGACAACCAAAATTTTAACCTTCTGAATGCAAGAATAAAAGTTATATTTTAGCCTTAAATATGCGTTATGTAAACAAAGACTCGAGTCTTTTTATGTATACAAACAAATAAGTGACATATCAATGTTGTAATATAAAACATCTTGATTTTGCATAGTCGCACATTTTAACTTTTAGATGAAACATTTTATCCGAAGAATATTTGAAATGTGAAAGTTATAATCAACTTAGATCGATATCCATTTCTTTTGAAAATTACGTAAACAATAACATACCACAATCTTTGTTTACAAAACAAATAATGATCTCTATAAAATGAGATTCCGTGATAATGTACAACCTTAATTTTTATGTGAAATCTTTTAAACATATTACACAGTAGATTTTAATTATTAAAAGTGAAAATTAAAATTTTGGAGAAAATCGTGAATCAGTCCCTTTAAAAACCTGAACCGTGTTCACCCGGATGTTTTAATGCGCATTAGTTTACTTCGAATTAGCATAGTAACTGTATACTTGTAATCATTCGTTTCAATGGTTTCAAAAATGAGATAAAGATTAGTTCAATACATCGACATCCAAACATTTCTCTTGGGGTACAAGAAAATCATGCTGTCAAATCCGAATGCACGCCAATCGAAAGGAAACGTGTTTCACAAAGTGTAAAAGATTATCTGCGCTGTTCTTCAATATGTGATTTTTTCCCAATTATTTTAAAAGCATTAATGAAAAATTCATATCCGTTGATAACTCACCTGCCGCCAGGGATTTGTCTTTGTTATTTTAGGACATAATATACAATTGTACAGTGCTGCAAAAAAATTCGGATTGGAATCCATGAACCTTTGCAAACATGAAACACATGTATGTGAAACAAGAAAGTCGTGTGATTTTGAGTCAGACTAACATAATTGAGCTGTGAATTAGATTAAAATTAGATATGCTATGGTTCCTCATTGGCAATGTCGTTGTAGTCTGTTTGAATTTCCATGGGCACGAATTGTGCTCCTTTGTTAGCTGACCTGTTTCTATATTCATGTAAAACTAATACGGTACCAATTTTGATGCACCATATGCGCATTTCGACAAATAATGTCTCTTCAGTTATGCTCAACCGAAATGTTTGAAATCCGAAATAACTATGAAGTTTTAGAGCTAAATATAGCCAAAAACAGCATGCCAAAAAAAAAAAGTGGAGCCAAATTCGTCCAAGGATTAGAGCTATGCATGAGGGAGATAATCCTTAATTTTGAATTAAATTTCTGAATTTAATAACAGCAATTAAATATACATCCGTATTTTCAAGCTAGTAATGAAGTACTTAGCTACTGGGTTGTAGAGACCCTCGGGGACTAACAGTCCACCAGCAGAGGCCTCGACGCATATGAAGCAGAATTTATCAAAAAGCTTCTACATGAGAAGAAAAAATTTCTTGCTGTGGCCTTCAATTGGACATTTAGATTTATCGACGACGTTTTGTCTATTAACAATAATAACTTTCATTAATATGTCGATTCGATATATCCCTGTAAGCTCGAAATAAAAGACACCACAGAGTCGTCCACTTCTGCTTCATACTTAGATACTTTATTGAAAGTAGACATTAATGACAAACTGACAACTCAACTGTAGGGATGATTTCAGCTTCTCCATCGTCAACTTCCCATATTTATGTAGGAATATTCCTTTATCACCTGCATATGGTGTTTATATATCTCAACTGATTCGATACGCAATAGCTTGTTCTGTGTATAGTCAGTTTTAAAATCGAGGCAAGCTACTGACAAACAAGATGATGGTACAGGGGTTTCAACAGTCTCGATTGAAGTCAACATTTCGCAAATTCTAAAGTCGTTATCACGATCTAATTCGTTAATACAACCTATCGTTGGGTCAACTGCTGTCTGACGTGTTTCATACCGATCGTTAGACCGTTCTTGGCACACTGATATTGACTACGGATAACTCCGTTTACCTGATCAGGATGTAGGGCTTACAGCGGGTGTGACCGATCGACAGCAGATACTTATTCCTTCTAGGCACCTGATCCCACCTCTGGTGTGTCCAGGGGTCCGTGTTTGCCCAACTATCTATTTTGTATTGCCTTTAGGAGTTATGAGATTGATCACTGTTCGTTATATTCACCTTTCATTCAAAACAAGTTTCCTCTGTCTCTAACAGACAATGCTGACAAAATGTTCAAGCATATGCTTCCAGACTCCAATATAGGAAAACAACGTGGACGTGGAAGAACTACGACCACTATTATTGTACACGAATTATCACGACATGATTATAAAGTGAGCATAGCACCTAACTTAGGGAACAACTACTTAGTGCTGGATTTGATAGTTATAATGACACATCTGACAAAAAGTTGTATCCAATAGTTATACGATAATATGATAATACAGTTCACAAGACGGATCTTAACCAATTGTTTGACAATTCCAGTGCTTTATGTATCTACTGGAGAAAATGTTTTCAAGTAAGTCAAATGAATTTTTTTTAAAAGTCTGATTTCCATATTTTCAACTTCAAAAATATACATCAAACATGACTGAGGACATATATTTACACAGATATAAAACATAATCATCTGCACGTTCTTAAAAATCTATGATTTTCTTTTAAAGAAATAATGCAATTACTTTTATTCCAGTCTGAACAATGCAGAATGTGAGAAACGACTGATATCTTGGGATAATTGAATGAGTTTTGCTGCCGACTATGCCTCAATTATGAGTGGAAGTAAAAAAAAAAAGGTGTGATTGCAGTTGACAAGAAAAATAATGAAGATGTTCACTTTGTTGGTTAGATAACAAAATCCTAAAATATATCATGCACTATATCTACAATGGATGCTCAATTATAAATATATTAATAATTCAATTATAGATAGGATTTACATGAAAGCAAGATTTTCCTGCCTTTGATAAAAAAAAAAAAAAGGATATAGATTTTGTGGTATAGAATCCACTTAATGACAGGTAACAGGGTAGCAATTCTTTCATTAAGAGAAAACAACAAGTGTTATAATGAGTCAAGTATATCATACGGTATTCTAGTTCCTGTGGATTTCTGACTGACATTAAAACATTTAATTAATGATGATATGTAATGCTGAATACATGTAATGTTTTGCTATTATTCAGGCTGTGCAACCCATTTAATAAATCTAGTTGCTGAAAAAGGTGGTAAAAGTTTACCTGTAACCATAGATGACCTGCTTGTGAACATCTTTTGTTTCGTCGATAAAAGTGTAAATTGGAAACATGATCTAAATGAATTCCAAAGTTTACATGACAAGGAAGTGCAAACTATATTTAAAGAATGGTTCAACTCGTTGACTGTCTTTGGCTCTGCTTCTTGAAAGATTATTAAATCAGTGGGCTTCATTGCAAGACTTTTTCAGAGAAACATATGAAAAGTTTAAAAGGTCACAAGATGTCCACAAGGAAACAATCAATAAAAATCACACAACAATGGAAAAGGAAAAAGCAAGCAATCTAGCAAAAACAAGTAGTAGTTCTGCAAGTAAAGGCACAGGCAGTTATCTGGCCATTAACAAGGACAAACAACTACATAATAGTAATGCCTCTGGCACAAACAACTAAGCAATATAATTACCTCAAGTATTTCAAAGAGTTCTGGATGTTCAGTTACTGTAAGGAGCTGTCACCTGGTAATAAAGAGGTTGAGAAAGTACTAGTATATGGCATGTTTATGGCATGTTAAGAAGCAAAACAATGAAACTGTATTGTTTCTTTGTTTGTCCTTGCTAATGTGGGTATGTTTGATTTGTCAAATAAGCTTCTACAGAATGATAAACCATGTATCCACATTCTTCATGATTTGTTGCTGAAATTGTTTGAAAAATTGTTATGCAGCTTTGCTAAACCAGGAGTTGTGACTTCAGTAGAACCAATTCTGTCTGTTGACTTCTTAGATAGAGCTAATAAGAAAGATTATGCTAATTTCAATATTGGTGCAGAAGGCAGAGAATATTCGGAAAATACGGAGAAGTCTTGGACGTTACAAAATTTTATAATCATGTCAGAGTTTGTTAAGAGTCCATCTGTTCCTATATGAGAAAGCAGTTTCTTTCTGATGATGAGGTCTTAAAGAATGCATCCATATCAGATATAAGTAGAAGATATTCCTTTGTATTTGGGCTCACGGCGGGTGTGATCGGTCGACAGGGGATGCTTACTCCTCCTAATCACCTGATCCCACCTCTGGTATGTCCAGGGGTCTGTGTTTGCCCAACTATCTATTTTGTATTGCTTATAGGAGTTATGGGATTGATCACTGTTCGTTATCTTCACCTTTCATTTTCCTCTGTAGAATTATTTCTGAAACGCTTTAAGTTACTCTCAAAACATTTTGCTAAGAAGAAGTCAAACGATGACTTGGAAATGGAGTTTATAGAATATCAAGTTGATACACTTTCTGAAGAAATTCTTTCTAAGGAAAGACAAGATGTTTAGTGGCATCTTTTAAGCCAAATAAAAGATGCAACGACATGGAAATCTTGCTTCTTTTATGCTTACCATCCTTGTCATATTTCATTCAAATGTTGAATGTGAAGGAACATTTAGTCTTGTGACAAAAAATTGAGAGGAATGCAAAAACACCGAGTTCCTCGATAATACACAAAACACACATGACCAGCACTGGTGAAGGAGCCTACAATTGTAATCCATCACTTTTAAAACAATGTAAAAGTGCTACTTATAATATTGATTGATTGATTGAATATTGTTTAACGTCCCTCTCGAGAATCTTTCACTCATATGGAGATGTCACCGCTGCCGGTGAAGGGCTGCAAACTCTAGGCCTATGCTCGTCGCTTACGGCCTTTGAGCAGGGAGGGATCTTTATCGTGCCACACCTGCTGTGACACGGGACCTCAGTTTTTACGATCTCATCCGAAGGACCGCTCCATTTAGTCGACTCTTACGACAAAAAGGGGGTACTGAGGACCTATTCTAACGTGGATACCCAAGGGACGCAACTTATAAGATGTTGAACTAAGATGTGGAATAAATGTGTATAATACAATGTTAATCATTATCATTTATGTGAGTGCATTTTCTACATGTTTTCCATTGTAATATTTTGAAAAGAGTTTTGTGAAACTTGAAGAAATTGTCACAAAACTAAATAGCTAATTTTATTCTGAAACTGGTATTCACAAGGTTTTGCATTATATACAGATGATTACTATGGTACAACTAAATGTTAGAATGAACATGGGTTATGTAAGGGATCGACGAATCCCAATCTTGTCATGTAGAATTCTAACATTGTTTGGTTCATAATTGTTCAATCTTCAAAATTTGATGTCCATACTGACGACCGTGAGGTAACCTCGCTTCACGAGGTCATTACTCCTATTTGTCATCAGCTTGGGTTATCCTCCCTGGACTAATGAAACAGGACAATGATATCCCGGTGATGAGAGATCGCTGAAGCTTGTCAAATGTCTTTTTTTCTTTCAAGAATTTCGTACTTCCGAATCCCTCACAGATTAATTCTATATTGTTGACGGACACGCGTAGTAATGAAAACGTGATCTTCATAGAAATGTGTTTATCAATTTATTTTTAATTACTCATACCAAGAATATCTTACCGAAATATCCGATGTAGGAAAACCGTTATAAATCAGTGACCGTAATTACGAAATAAGTGACGGCTACTTTTAATCAGCATGTAATGTGGTTTTATTGAAGCCAGAGTTTACACAATATTCAGAACGGACGGGATTTATTGGCATGCAAACCTCTCTGACAAATGGCATTTTTGATTCATCCATAACGTCTCAAGATTTGTAGACGCTGACGTTTAATAATATGGCAACACATAAACACAAAGATAGTTCACCAACTTACCCGAATTCATGCACGCTGCCATTATACCGGAGGTCATAATAGTTTAACACTTTACCTATTCTCTTGGCCTAATTCGGTCATAGTTATAGCTTATAGTTGACCTCTGAAACTTCATTGCACATGCTTAGCTTGCTTCCGGACCTTCAGTGCGCATGTCTGGTGACTAAAGTTCAACCATTCTGGCCTAGTTCGATCATCAACTGTAGAATCTAGAGTTGAACCATCGTACGATCGAACTGTCTATTGTCGAAACCGGAAGAAGTGTTACTGCGCATGTGTGGTCTACCAAACACCTATGCTTACAGAATGGTTAAACTTTAGCAACTAGACATGCGCACTGAAGGTCCAGAAGCAAGCTAGGCATGCGCGATTAAGTTTCGGAAGTCAACTGTACATCTACTATGGTTGATAATCGAACTAGGTCTCTGTAAGTTGTTGCTGTTGCTGTGTGGTAGACCCGGCATGCGCATTGACACCCTTTCCGGTTTTGACCAAAGGCAGTTCGATCGCACGTTGTTTTAACTCTAGATACTATAGTTGACGATTCAACTAGGCCTTACTATTCTAACTTTACCTTCTCTTTGTCTGGAAGTATGTGTTGTTAACTACATTGTAGTAGTGATGACGCAATATTTTATGAAAAAATGTTTCACCGATTTACTTGCAAATAATTAGGGCTCATCCTCTTATAATACAACAGAAGAATGCAAAGTTTGATAATCCTTAGTGTAAGGTTTATCTTTAAATTTTGTCCACAAGCTGTAAGGACACACACGCGCATATTAGCGATGCTGTATTCCCTTCCGCAACTAGTTGCGTGAGGGGATAATAAATGGGCATTGTTGAATAATTAAAGTGAAATACTTCATATTCACATGACCGGTAAATGATTAGAAGCCGATCTCTTTGACCCTCAATGTTTTTTAAGAGTTACAAGCTCCTGATAAAAAATAGAAAAAAACCTACTTTTCTAAAAACAATTCAGGTAAATGATTAATTTTAACAATGCTATCTTATTCCAAAAGTTCAAGTATGCATATGATAAATCTAAGTAATCTATGTACCTTCACGGTCAGTACACATTGATAATTTGTTCAATATTTCATGTTTCATTGTAGTTCTAAGTTTTTAAGAACGAAAGAGAAAGAAAGAACAAACGTAAAGATAGATTTATAGGGTGTAAGATGGGAAAAAATGTGATTGCAGTGCACCTTCAAGGGATCAGTATTAAGATACATGTATACTGAAATAAAAATTATAGAATACCAGACCATGGCAGGTGGACAGGTATTCTGACAACGAACTTTATATATGCATTGCTTCATTAGCATTAATGTATTATTGATAAAATATGTAACATCATTATTGGATTTTTTTTTCACCAAAAAAAAAAGAGATCTAATATTCAAAGAAAGAGAAAGTTAATGCAACTTTTTACTGAGAGTTTTTATGAAAATACAATTTCTTTTTAAAATGTTTTAATAAAACATGCTCTTTCCATAGACTTTAATGTAAAATTCGAGTTGAAATGAATAAATCAATATGTGAACTCGAAATAAAAGACACCATAAAGTCGTCCACTTTTGCTTCCTACTTAGATATTTTATTGAAAATAGATATAAGTGGCAAACTAACATCTCAACTTAGAAGTTTCTGAATAAATTCTGCTTCATATGAATACAAAAACAGGTCAGCTAACAAAGGAGCACAAATCGTGTGCAAGGGAATTCCGACAGACTGTTGGAAGACCTGATCAGCAAAGACCACAAAGATATTGTCATTGAGGAATCCTAGCACATTTTTTATTTCAACTTCAGAATACTTGTGCGTGGAATCAGAGTGGTGTTTAACAAAGTTGTTTTTAGGATGATTGATCACTAGATATGAATATTTTCTTTTGCCATTTTTGTTGAAAAAAGATTGAAAAAGTTTAGTCTTTAATTTGTCGTGAGAAATGGTCGTGTAAAGTGTTGAAAAGTCATAGGCTTTGATGTTGTTGATCTGAGAAAAGTTTTGCGATTTCAAGTTAGCTAAAAGTTCTTAAATTTTTTTTAGAATCCGTATTTGATTTACACCACTTCTGGCATATGTAGTCGCACTGTAAGTTTGAAGTCTCTCCTTCACAGCTGTTAATATTTTCGTGAGGAGCATTGACAGAGGCTTGGTGGAGCACTTACTGGATCCAGCGATGTATATTTGTTTGTAAGGGGTTTTATGTAGTTTAGGAATCTAGTATAGGTACGGTAATTCATATTCATTCGCCCACCGACTGGTATACCAAATGTGCCTAAAACTGAAGCATGGTTTTGAAGAATTTCATCTTTTGAAAGGGCAGTTGGAGTATATGTACGGTTACCAAAGGTGTAATTAATGCCAAATTCGTTTAAAATACAGTTGTAATAATGAGCCTTACAAACAAAGACAATGTTGTTACAAGCTTTGTCAGCTGGAACCTAAACATATTGCTCATGTAACCTATCTAATTCTTTTATCACTTCTGGTTTACTAAACACAGAAGGGTAGATGATACGTACTTTTGTTTTAATATGTCTAATGCGGGAGGATTTTAATATTCCTCTTATACTTTTAATCCATTCTGACAATGTATCAAGTTCTTTTTCATATTTAACCCATCATCTGGCACAGTGAATTGCATTATGATCGATGAAATGAATTTTTCTGATGTATGACATGCATTTTAATAAAAGATTTTTTTAAAAAACCCTCTGCTCTTTCTCCCAGTTCCTCAACCTCCATTGGTTGAGGTATAACAAAGACGTTTTGGTTTCTTCTTTCTTCTCTTTGACTGAACCTTCTCCTACTAATGGTTCTTCTCCCGTTGACTCTATCTGATTTTGCTGTTTGGGAATTTCCAGTATCTGTGTTGTCTTAGTCCTGTCATACAGTCTCACACTCTGATCTGATTTGTCAATTGAATGGTGAATTGTTACTTTATCTTTATTTTTCCGTTTCGTTCTCCTCCATCCTGATGAGTTATGCCTGACATTTGTCCCATTAGGAAGTATCGTTTCCTCATTTTCCTAATTATCGGTAATCACAAACTTTGTACTAATGATCATATACCAATATTATGAGGAAAAACTGTTATCCAGCATTGATGTTTTGTTAACGATTTCATCATATTGAATTCATAAGTTTCAGTGTGGCTTTACAATTCTGTTGTATTCTTACTAGTTCAAATGGTTTCTTTTCTTTTTATCATACATTCACGTTGTGATTCTGCTTTGTTGTGTTAGATTGATTGATTGTTTTGCTGTTTTCCTCCACACTCAACAATTTTTCAGCTATCTGGTTGCGCCCAGTATTTGTTGGTGGAAGAGAGAACCCAGATACAATGTACCTGGGAAGAGACCACCGACCTTCCGAAAGTAAACTGGGAAACTTTCTCACTTACCGGCGCGGGCGGGATTCGAACCCGCGCCGACCAGAGGCGTGTTGTGTTAGGATAAATTTACTGTTGTGTTAGGATAAATTCTTCCAAACCCAAGTTCAAACATAAAATATTTATTAACTTATTACGAGTTAAGTCGTTTCGAAATTTATGAAGGATAACTCTTGCATCATTATCGTAAATATTCCAGGTTTTACCCATCCTCAATTTACGGGTTTTATCCCCGTAATACACACGTGCTGATAATTATCCTAAATTTACTTAAACTAGAACCCAACATTCAATGTACAGTAACCTATATCTTCAATTTTCCTCTCCATCCAGTAATGATACGATCATCAAATTGCGGTAATGTTGCGGTGTAAAATAAAAATAAAATCCCCCCTTCACCTGTTTGTCAGAACAGAGGCGGATCCTACACCTCTGCCATTACTTCCACAGGCGTTGAAGTAGCCTAGTCATAGTTTCCTCTCCAGACCCACTCCGGACTAAACAGGAAACGATTCGCTCCTTTGACGTCCAGCCCCCTGAGTCAATGACAGTGACACTATTCTTATTTAGCTGACCAGCAGCAGTCATGACATCATCAATATTGTCGTCAGTTAGTTCAGGTGAAAACCATTTAATCGGTATTTCTGATGAACTCGAGGTTCACGTTACCCAAGCCATCCAACAAACACAAAAATATGGTCAAAACAATCCATTAATTTGTCTAAAGTTCTCCTTTCGGAGGTAGACACACAAGTTTTCAGTTGTAGAGGGTCTATATTGTAACCCTAATGAAAATTGACTTAGGTACCATAGGTGATTGCATCTTAAAATGGCAAAAACAAACAAACAAACAAAAAACACCACAAATATCTTTCTGATCAGTCGATGCATGAAATTTATATCCTTGGTTTTTTAATGAATATTTGATAAATTGGTCTAGCATTAAGTTTTCTTGTACACTGTAAATTATTTTGTATTCTACAAGTCATTTTGAATTGATATATTTTATACATCAAATATGAACCGAATTCATCTTGAGCCACACATATTTTACATTATCACATGTGTAATAATTTCATTGTTATCATCACAATAATCACATTTAGCGTTTAATTTTAATAAAAAGCAGTTACAACATATGCTATTCATTATTCAGCAATTTGTAATTGAATTCACCAAGACGTTTGTCATAAATATATTTCATCTTATTTGTATAATCATTGGGCCAGTATTCTTTTTTTTTTCACAAACAAAATCCTACTGAATGTGGATATTTATGTTATTTTCGTAATATAATTTGCATTTTTTTTAAACCTGAAAGACAATGGACACCAGTATTGAAATCATAAGTACTTACGGGGTTCGTCTTAATAAAAACACAACACTTCATATCAAATACTGGTAGTATACTCAGCTTCACTATTACCTTTCCCCAAAAATGCAATACTTACAAAGCCATTTAATTTATTTACCAATTTTTGGAAAGATCTTGCCGTGTTTCAAATCTACCATACTCGCAGATCTGTTGTATACAAAATATTCCTGACAATCCAGTTTTTTAAAAGACAAATTGTCTTACACTTGTATTGAAACATTTTCTCATTTCGCAGTGGTTGTTGTGTCAACTTAATATTTGATACATCTAGATCTACTGTCATTGAAATAACAATATATGTCTGTACAGAAAATAGGTAATGAGATATGATTGTAAAATGTTTCCAATTATCTTTCAGATAATACGAGCAAATAATTTACATGTATACCTATCTTCATTTTTTAAGGTATCCATTTAAGACTTCGTTTAGTATACATGATTCATCACTAAGTCCGATGCGACCCATGGTGACTTTGAGGCCTTTATAATTAATTTCAAATCGATATCAACTTAATCCCATTCCCCTGTCTTATTCTTTGGCTACAACGGCATCTCGCTTAATTCTGTCTGCAAAGCCGATTATGTAGAAATATCTCCATACTTCCATAATATATTATCTTTCAATCCTTGTATTCTTCTAATTTGTATACATTGATTATATCATGTTGAAAGGGCAGCACCTTTATCGAGAAAAAGAATACATTAGAAAGACAAACATGTAGCTTTAACATATACAAAAAAAAAAATATCTCAATCCGATTTGCCGGATTATTCTAAGCCGACCCAGTTTGGTGGAAAGTGATCTTTTGTACTTCCATGAAATTCAAAACCGAAATCTGTGCCCTCTTGATAAGTATGTTTGTAGTACACGGTGGTGCCATTAGTGAGCCACCCTATCCACCACCCAAATGTACCCACTGTCATTAGGGTGTGGTGGGTCCCAGTCAGCAGGGCCATGTCTTCTGGGGGAGTGTTTTCCTCACGAAAGTAGACTCTGTCATATTTCTGCATAACTTCTCTGGCCCACCTTATATCATTTCCACACACAATGAACAGGACATCTGGAAACTTTGCTTGATAAAATTTGACAGCGTTATGTATGTACGACTCGGGTGCCACATTATAACCAAATTCTCTAAAGAGTCCTAGATAGACTTTTTTGTTGACGAGATCTCCTCTTCTTATGTGGACTCCTACGAGAACGGTCTTGTCCGTCACCCCTCTGTCACTGAATGAACTAACAATAGACCGCAGTTGTTCATTGACTTTCGCTTTTATATGTGGTTTAAACGTAAACATTCTCCGAATTTCTTCCTCATGACCTATAAAATATCTCCATGACTGAAAATATCCAAAAACTTGAAATGTTTGTTTGGAAGGAACTAGATTTTCAAACGTATCATCAAATGCACAATTCCATCTATCTTGATACAGGGAGTAACAAGAGCAGGAGTATGTACTGTCATACCTCCAGTTCAAACCCTCCAGTGTAAACGTATCGACCAGTGGGTTGTCACTATTGAACACAATTGTAGGTTTGCTTTTCTGTTTGGCAAATGCATATACAAAGGCTTCTTGGAACATGATGTTACCTAGGCGTCCAGTGACGGAAACACAGAGCACATTGTCCAGGGTGAAGATCATGCAATGCAATTTCCAGTACAGAAAATAAAGGATAACTAGAGCAGCAAAGAGTTTTAGCAATGCTTTCCCTGTAATGTAAAGAAAAAAATCTACATATTTAGAACTAGATGATATCTTTCATAGATGCGCAAGTTAGACGAAATGGTTCTTCTAAATGAATAAAAGTTTAAGAACATAATCATATCATTTCATTGAAGTTTAGAAGCCAGATCTAACCTCCAAAAAATTTAACTTCTCTCAATTATTTCATAAAATACTTATATATCCTGCGAAATGATGCAAATTTTCACGAGAAAAATAGTGTTAGAATTACAAATATTAAGTTTGGGCTACGTCACGAATTATACCTAGTGTAGTGAATGAGTACTTTCAAAAAGACAATGTCTTCAAATAACTGAAGCTTACCCTTACGATGAAAAAATATATGGATTGAAGTCTTCAGATTTTTCATACTGACTTCACCTGCAACAGATCAGAAAATAAACTTTAGCAGAGAAAGAAAGATCACCGTTCCTCAGAAAGAAAATTACACCATCATAATGTTCAGAAACCGAAGCTCGATTTCCTTCACAGGTGAATACACAACACGTTGTGTATGATTGCAGATATAGAGGTTAGTGATGGCTAAAACAATGTTGAAAACTGACTAAATATTAAACAGATATCCTGTAACTTATCAATGCATAAATACTTCCCAATCCTGTCAGTCATAAAAGAAAGTGGACAAAAGAAACAAGAGGCCCATGGGCCACATCGCTCACCTGAGTCACCTTGGTCCATATCAGAAGATTTTCCATATCTATTTGCATGTAAAACCGTAGTCCCTATTATGGCCCCAAACCTACCCCTGGAGGCCATGGTTTTTGCAAACTTGAATCTACACTATGTCAGAAAGCTTTCATGTAAATGTGAACTTCTTTGGCCCAATGGTTCTTGAGAAGAAGATTTTTAAAGATTTTCCCTATTTATTTGTATGTAAATCTTTGAACCCCTATTGTGGCCCTATCCTACCCCAGGGGGCCATGATTTTAATAATTTAGAATCTGCACTATATCAGAAAGCTTTCATATAAATCTCAGCTTTTCTGGCTTAGTGGTTCTGGGAAGAAGATTTTTAAAGATTTTTCCTATATATTTGTATGTAAAACTTTGACCCCCTATTGTGGCCCCATCCGACCCCCGGGGGCCATGATCTTAACAATTTAGAATCTGCACTATATCAGGAAGCTTTCATATAAATCTCAGCTTTTCTGGCTCAGTGGTTCTTGAGAAGAAGATTTTAAAAGATTTTTCCTATAAATTTGTATGTAAAACTTTGATGACCCCCTTGAGGCCCCATTCAATTCCCGGGGTCCATGATTTTAACAAACTTGAATCTGCACTATATCAAAAAATAAAAAAAACCGAAAAAAAAAAAACAACAAAAAAAAAAAACTGAGACCACCGATCCCCGGGGCCATGATTTTAACAATTTAGAATCTGTACTATATCAGGAAGCTTTCATGTAAATCTCAGCTTTTCTGGCTCAGTGGTTCTTGGGAAGAAGATTTTTAAAGATGTTTCCTATATATTTGTATGTAAAACTTTGATCCCCTATTGTGGCCCCATCCGACCCCCGGGGGCCATGATTTTAACAATTTAGAATCTGCACTACCTAATAAAGCTTATCTATAAATTTCATCTTTTCTGGCTCAGTGGTTCTTGAGAAGAAGAATTTTTAATGACCCTACCCTATTTTTACCTTTTCTTGATTATCTCCCCTTGGAAGGTGACCTGGACCTTTATTTTAACAATTTAGAATTTCCTTTACCTAAGGATGTTTTGTGCCAACTTTGGTTGAAATTGGCCCAGTGGTTGTTGAGAAGAAGTTGAAAATGTGAAAAGTTTACAGACGGACAGACGGACGGACAGACGGATGGACGCCGGAATACGGGTGATCAGAAAAGCTCAGAAAAGCTCAATTGAGCTTTCAGCTCAGGTGAGCTAAAAATGTGTATTTAAACTTATCTTCCCAAGTCAAGGGTTTCTGATCCGATCCGCTCTACATATCAGAAACCCTTGACTTGGGAAGATGATTAAAACTCCGCCTTACCATTTTCCTTCTTCATGACAATTATGTTTAATAACTACACACCATTTATCTTCATTGGGACCTGAATATCTGGTAATTCTATTGAAAGGCACGATTTCTCAAATTAGTGATGATGTGGCAGCCAGGGCAATCATCTTACAAACATCATCATCAATAAAAACACCGAAGAAAACTTTGAATTGATATACATGTAAATTTCCTTCATTCAATGAATAGGTAGATGCTAGTAAACTCTATCTCCTAGGCACCAGATCCCACCTCTGGTGTGTCCAGGGGTCTGTGTTTCCCCAACTCTTTATTCTGCATTGCATTGCTTATATGAGTTATGAGATTGATCACTGTTCGTGATATTCACCTTTCATACAATCTGAATTGTAATTATTGTCAAAAGTTGCCCACGTGTCATCCTAATGATGGACAAAGTGTGAAACTGATACATGTAGGTATAAGAATACGTGCAGCAGGGACCCAACAGGTGTATATGTACATATAAACGATGTTCGGTTGAAATGGGAAAACAAAAATCTTTCTTTTAGCATATGAAATTTAGATTTTTTTTTATTCTTAAAACATACAAATAATATTTTGTTATCAACTTTTTTTTCCAATATTTCCTCAATTTTTTTTGTAACATTGATGATTGCTGTGAATAATTTTCAACAGAAAAGAAAAAAACTCCAGCTGTTTTTTAAATCTGATTTTCCTCTTAGAATAACAAATGGTAAAATTTCAAAATATTAGTACATGCATACTGTGTATTTAAAACATTGTTGTGACGTCAGTTCATTGTTTTGACAGTACTCTATTTTTCATACTGTACTGAACATAGTCCAGTATTATTAAGAGCAGTCCAGTATTATTAAGAGCAGGCCAATGTTATGAGAAATACTGGACTGACAGTAAAAACCAGGAACAAAGACCACTTTTTGTTGTTCGAGAAAACATATTTATTATTTATCAAATACAATATTCAAGGCATGAAATATTCCAGTAAATTATACGAAATGAGTGTTTCTTGAATAATCCGATATAATCCGGATATGAAATCGTTAAGGCACCACAGTTATAAATCCATGTCACAATCATTCATTTAAACACATGCACATTAAAGTCGCAAATTCACTGTTACATCCCCGGCAGTGATGTTTATTTCTTTTCTCGATCCAAAGGAAACACTTTCATTGAGCTTCACTTTTTTCGGCTCCGGCGGGGACACTGTGGACGGTTTCTGAATTAAATCACTAACACTCTGTAATTGATCATCGGAGGTGCGTTTGTAGTTGCGAATCGCAGATGACCTGACGAATCTTTTATTTGCTCTCAAATGATGCTGCAGTGATATAGTACTCTTTTCCTGCCTTATTTCGTACTTCAAGAATAAAGAATTTCAATGCCGAATTCAAATGTTCATTTGACATAGTCAGAAGTTCGCCGTGCCATTTCCGCGCGTTTTCCCAAGAATTAAAGACGCTCACTGCCCAACGTGTCTTGTTAATGGTATTGACAGGTTTGGAGTTCAAAACAAAGTCTTGTACATCGTGTTCCTGAAAAGGCAATGCAAATCGCTCGAAATTGTCCACTTTCTCTATTTCCTGTGAGGCCTGAACTAAGAGGTCATTGTCTGCATCTGATATATCAGAAAAACAGTCACTTTTAAGGTCAAAGTTCAATTTAAAATTTGGTTTCTTTCTTCCTCTAAATCCAGAATATCATTCAAAATAGCATCAGAATTCTCGTCTGCTAAATCCGTAGTAGTATCGCGAAATTTATTTTGAGTAAGAGGGTAGTCATCATCTGAGCCCATTTCTTCAAGGCACCCGGACTAAATGCTAAAAGAGGGATGCGGCTTCTGTTTTTATACCAGTTATAAGCCTACGTGTCAGTATCATATTATGAGGGTTTCCAGAAAGGAACGTAGGAAATCAATGTTTTGTTTTATCTAAAACATTCTTTCCGAACACCCTTTACGTCCCCTCATTCACCCAAAAAAGAAAACCTGTTTTGTTGAGTACAGTCTTCAGACAATAGAAGCGTTCGAATTGCTTTCCATGAAGAACAAAACCCTGTTTTGAGGAGTACCGTATTATGACAATTGAAATGATGAGCTAACAGTTTTTTGTGAATTAAAGACAAGATTTGACCTTGTGTGCCATTAAAGTTTATGAATTCCTGATATATCAAAATTATTAAAAACAAATCAGAAACGAAAGGTGTAAATATATTTGTCTATACCAATGATTATTTGTACGTGGGTTTTTTTTGTGTGCGTTTAAATGCATTTGTTTTTAGATAGAACAATGTTTTAAGTAAGATACAAGACTCGATGGTCTATTGTGTCAGATACGGGACTGATCACTCGCCGCTACGCGGCTCGTGTCAGTCCCGTATCTGACATAATAGACCATCTTCGTCTTGTATCCCTTACATCTATGAAAACAGAAGCCTGTTCAGCAGAGCGGGCGGTTGCGAACATTCCTAATATTCGTGTGCGCCCGCTCTACTGAACAGGCTTCAGGTACGTGTATATCTAGGTACGAGGTATGTGTATATCTGTTACATAACGCTTCCTGTCTGCTTCAACGCCCCAGACAACAATCAGCGCACGCTTGTCAAATTGTTCAATTTAATTTACATTGTTGAGGCTTTAATTTGAGAGAGAGAGTGAGAGATTGGAATATAAGACGGCAATTATATCATATAATATAATAACACAAAGTTGATAACAAGTAAAACGCACTTTGGGGGGTATACGCCACCCGCCTTATGCATGTGCGATTAGTCTACAAAATATGTTGGATTTTGATTAAACATACATGTATGCAATTAGAGAGTATGTTTTGATGTTGCTCACATTCGTACCCTAATCAAAAGAATTAAGAAAGCAGATTGCATATCCTTGGGTTGAGACATTACAATTTTCACGTCCTTTATGCAACGCATTGAACATATACACACCAGATTTGTATCATGTCCACTTCTCCCCCGTGTGTTGCAGCACAGAGCCAATAGGTGTACATATAAACGAAGTTCGATTGAAATGGGAAGACAAAATCTTTTAGCAAAATATAAAAATTGACATTTCTTTATTCCTAAAAAACACAAAATGATATTTTGTTATAAATAAATTTTTTAATCAATTCTCAAAGTCTACATACATATGTAAACGCCATTAAAACAGACGAAACATATTAATCTTATACGGTCATTTGTAAATCTTTCCTTTTTTTCACTGTAAATATTATTAGCAAGCACATAGCTTCTTATCCAAGGTACATTATCATTATATGGAGGATAAAATACTAAAAAAACAAAATCAAATAACGGATTTTTTTTTAGAATAAAAACGTTGAGGTGTATTAGATATGATACATGTAAATCCTAAGTACATTTGTATCTGGTTTTAGTAAGGACAAATAAACGTTCCCGATTTTATTTTTTATTTTTTGTTAAATGATTTATTTAATATGCCGGTATGTAATGCCAGAAAGCTGACGATAATCAAGCCATAATCATTTTCTGCCGATGAATAAAACAACTATTGTACAGGTAGATAGCCCTAACAGGTAAACAACAGTACTTCACACCGCGGCGGTGTAACTCTGCCCCGCGATGAAATCCCTCGGCGGGATAGCGCGGGAAGGATTAACATACCGCGGGGGGAGCGCGGTCTAATACGGGATCCGCGCTGGCCGTACTGTATCTAGCTGCTGTCTCATCTGACAGGGAATGGTTACATCTATCAAACACTAGAAGCTAGACCTTAAGAACTGTGTTTACTGTATTTATAAGCGTATCAGATACTGCCTCGTCATACATAGGAACGACTTTGGCTAGCCTGTTTCCTCATTCTCCTCTTTCATTTTCTGAACAGTTATTAGGATATATCAGATAAGTGGTGACACCTTCCATCGCTCGAGGTAGAGTGAAAAATGACAATTTCGCGTCCCACAGATTGAATCCTTGGTCGGAACGAGAGTTACAGTGATGACCTGCAGGCTGTAGGCGGATAACAGTCAACAATTAAAAAACGGGGTAGGGGAATCACTTCGAGCGATAGACGTGTGAAAAAGGGGGGTGATTAATTTTCAGGATTAATACAAAATAGTTGGCTATTACTTTAAATTGCATATGGAGTTTACTAGCATTATTTTATACGACCAATATGGTAAACGAAGTCCTCTTCCTAAGTGGTGTTTTTAGTTAATACTTTTCTCGAGCGCTTGCGCACATCCACCATCAACGTCAACCATTGATAAATATGCATTTAAAAAACCCAGTTTTGACCGTGCATTAAATACAGCAGTACTTTGTTAACACCAATCAATGTGTAGAGATTATCAGATTTTATTGATTTACATAGCTAGCCATATTGGCAAATTTGGTCTCGTTTTTAACATCGAAAAAATACTATTTAATACAGCACATGTACATTTAAGTTAATGAAGTGTGAACTGACCCTGCGAAAAGCTGTCATTGGAAAAACATTAGATGTTTGCCTTATTTACATGTACAATGTATAGTTGAAATTGTGATATAAATCAAATATACCCTGCAAGACTTCATTGAGTTTAAATGAACTAGTTTAAAAGGACAAGAATAGTATAACATTACATGACTAATATCTAGGTAGTCAATGAAGGGATTGCTGTTTTGAAAGGATTACAAGTGAAAACCCATACAAACAAAATAAATCGGTTTCTCAAATAATCTAATCCGACTATTGGTAGAGTCCACCCATCATAGTGCCTGTATCGACGTACTAGAAAATGGATCTCGCAACAGACATCGAATAATACGCCTCTACGTATCCTTTTAGATCAGAGAAATCATTATAGAAAATATAGGATACAGCCAGATTTAATCTGTACAAGCGCGAGAGCTATTAACATAACCAACATCCATTAGTCCTAGGTGTCTGAGGACAGAGTGGGTATTACAAACAGAGAGTACCAGTATGCGACACTGATAGTTTGTTTAATGCTGAAAATGAAAATCACCTGACCAAACACGTGTTAGAATTGTATAAAGGTTAAAGAAATTTGATGAAAGTGGGGTTTTTGTTCTCTTGATAGGGCAAATTGCACAATTTAATATTCACCAATGTGATTCATTATCATTTACTTCCATTTCCAATGATATTGCCTTCGAAATATTTACCAATTGAATAGATAGTCATTTCCTCATGAATGTGAATGATGTGCGCATGAATCTTGATTAATATAGTACAACTATTCTAACGGCTGGGAATTCTCCGACGACAATACAAATTGAATGTAAATATGAAAAATGAATTACATGAGGGTATGAACAGTAACGTTTAACGCTTCATGAAGCACGAAGCATGCATTTATATTTCTTCAATGAATTTTAAAAAAATCTCGACATAAAATTTGAAATGTACATATATATTAAGAAGAAGCAAGTTAAAACTACATTTAAGTCCGAGAACAGCAATAGCGCATTTTTCTGACAACCTATATCCTGATCATGTAAAACGTTGCTTTATTCGATAATCTTGTGATGTATGTTCAATATCTTGTGATGTATGTTCAATATCTTGTGATGCATGTTGAATATCTTGTGATGTATATTCAATATCTTGTGATATGTGTTCAATATCTTGTGATGTATGTTCAATATCTTGTGATGCATGTTCAATATCTTGTGATGCATGTTCAATATCTTGTGATGTATGTTCAATATCTTGTGATGTATGTTCAATATCTTGTGATGTATGTTCAATATCTTGTGAAGTATGTTTTATATCTTGTAATGTATATTCTATATCTTGTGATGCATATTCTATATCTTGTGATATATATTCAATATCTTGTGATATATGTTCAATATCTTGTGATGTATGTTCAATATCTTGTGATGTATGTTCTATATCTTGTGATGTATGTTCAATATCTCGTGATGTATGTTCAATATCTTGTGATGTATGTTGAATATCTTGTTATGTATATTCTATATCTTGTGATGTATGTCTAATATCTTGTGATGTATGTTCAATATCTTGTGATGTATGTTGAATATCTTGTGATGTATGTTCAATATCTTGTGATGTATGTCTAATATCTTGTTATGTATATTCTATATCTTGTGATGTATGTCTAATATCTTGTGATGTATGTTCTATATCTTGTGATGTATGTTCAATATCTTGTGAAGTATGTTGAATATCTTGTGATGTATGTTGAATATATTGTGATGTATGTTCTATATCATTTGTGTTTTGTTTTTTACTGATTTGGCCTAGGCATACATTCATTCATTCATTTTATTCGCTCAAACCACAATGGAAATGGTACATGAGGTACAATACAGAAAGTTCATGTATCAATACAAGTAACGTCAGAGGAATGTATATAGGTATGCAAATAAACAAAGTGAAATATATACATATGTACAAAAAATTGAAGTTGTGTGTTAGGAGAACAGACTAATTCGTATATCTTTAAAATAAACATGCACGGGTTTTTAAGGTTTTTAACAACCAGAACAGGAATATTATCAAAGATCACATAGCCCCTAGGGCTAGTGATGAAATAAGGCCTGTATGCGTCTTTTTTCTTTGGGTGGGTCTCTTTTACATAAAGGGTGATCTCTAAAGATGAATAGATATTTATCCAAATGAAAGATATATATTTCTAGGTTCGAGAGACGTTTTTCGAGCTTTAAATGATACTTTTTTCTGCATAACATATATATTTCTTCATATCTTTCACGCATGAGGAAATAGCTATCATTAAAATTTGTAGGGACAGCAAACGCAAAAACATTGGAAATGTTATAAACTCTTGCATTGGAATTTCTTATTTTACTTACTTTACTTATTTTTCATTAATTCTTCACATTATTCACCATCTATAAATTAGTATCGGTGACGAAACAGTTGTAAAATCGGTTTCACTTAATTTATCATGCTATTGTTCACAACCGTTTGACTGTATACATGCACAACACTAGGGAATGTGAAATACCCCGTTTTTGACAGCACGAGTTTTAACATTTCGTCTACCTTGGTCATGGACTAGTAATCACTGAACCCCGGTGGATTAATATTTCAGAACAGATTCATCGTGGAATTAATATAGCCTTATGTACACAACGACGCGCGCAATTTGTTTAAGGTCATAAGACACCCAAGATTTTGGACGCACTAAATGAAGTAGGATTTCGCTGTATTTATGTGGACTTTTCTATTACTAAATCAAACAACAGTGAAATCGGGCAGCAATACATGAAATGCACCATTAAAGTGACGTTTTTGAAGATTTTAATTTTTAGGTAATGTTTTTCCATTTAAATTTTCAAGTAAAGATTTGTGCATAATGCAATAATAAAGGTGGCTTCTGGAAAATCTTATTATAAATATGGGTTTTCAACCATATCAAAACGTTTACGAAGAGTTTTACACGAGTCTATAACAATTTGTTTTTATTATTATTATGTTTATTCAGGCAAAGCATCAGATAAATTACAAATCTTAACCATATACATTGTAAAATACATGAATAATGTCAATTAGGGATCACAAATGAATGTTTGGCACATTGTTATCATATGTACACAATAGCACTCCAGATATTATCACAGCTATAGCCACCAAAAACATCATTATCAAAATACATGCTTATCACAGTACCAGGTCTTATCACAGACAATATAAATTATATACTTTGAATATATCTTTGCCTAGGATAACCCATGAAAGCAATTTATAAATCTTGCTTATTTCCAATGGGGTCTTAAGATGTTATAAGATAATCATAAATTATGTATGACTAAGACAGCACAGACAAAAATAAGATTGAGCATTAGATAATTTTCCTAGCCCAAATTAAGTAACCCTATGTACATTGTTTGATTATATATTAATACAAAATATTTTTTAAAATATATCATTATACACTATAAAAAACATTATATATAAATGCTTTCTTCCCTCCTACGAGCTTCTGCAAGATGCAACTTGACAGCAGATTTAAAACTAGCTCTATTAGCTATATTTTTTACTTCCAAAGGAAGAGAATTCCAGTTTAATATGGGAAGGGGTAATCTATGTCCTCCATAGTGTGAGCGCGTCAAAGAGATATTAATAAATTACTCGTTTACCTTATTTCGTTGATGGCGATGTAAAATTTTCCAAAATGCATCCAAGGGTCTGACAGCCGATCTGTTGAGTTGCCTTTTCTACATTTTCTATAACACGCTTACAAAATGTAGTTCAGCAAATTTCCACCCAATATGAAGTGCTGTTCACCTCAAAATACAATGAACGGTAAAGAAAATCCCGTTCCAAAACAAAATCCTTTCAGAGAGGATAATTACAAAATTTCGAAATAAATGATTCAAACAAGAACATGAAAATATTTAAATAGACATATTGATCATTGCGTGTGTCACGGTCCAATCATCAGGTAGTACGACACACGGACATTTAAATTCCAACGATTTCACGACATTATGATATTAGTACAAGAATGAAGAAAGTGATCAGAAAACAGATTTCCGACTCCCATTTTTATTGAAGAAGCAGTTGTCTAAGATGTCGTGGGGAATGGTAATGTAAATTGTTGAAGAATCGTACGTTCTAATGCTGTTGATTTTGGAAGAGTTTTGTAATTTCAAGTTTACTAAAAGTTCTTTGGATTTTTCGAGAATCCACATTTGATTTACACCACTTCACACGCCTGAAGTTTCTCCTTCACAGACATCAATAATAATTTTCTGGAGTTTATCCTCCACAACAGTCAATATTTTCTGGAGTTTTTCTTTCATAGCAGTCAATATTTTCTGGAGTTTATCCTCCACAGCACTCAATATTTTCTGGAGTTTTTCTTTCACAGCAGTCAATATTTTCTGGAGTTTTTCTTTCACAGCAGTCAATAATTTTTGGAGTTCTCCTTTTACAGCAGTCAATATTTTCTGGAGTTTTTCTTTCACAGCAGTCAATAATTTTTAGAGTTCTCCTTTTAACAGCAGTCAATATTTTCTGGAGTTCTTCACAGCAGTCGATATTTTTGGAGTTTCTTCCCCACAACAGTAAATAGTTTGTTGTTATACTTTTATAAATTACTTCCTATATTAATCAATACAATAAAAAGTCCAATGATGCAAATGTTCTTACAGTAAAATGTTGACCGGTCCTTTTTTTAACGTTGGACTGCTCAGTCAACATCGAGTGAACTTTTGACCTATGACGTCACGCCTCATTTGAGGCAACATGACCAATACATGGAATTCTCCTTCACAGCAGTTAATGTTTTCGTGAGGAGAACATGTACATGAACGAAGTTCACAATATCAAGCAAGGATTTTTTTTCAATGCTAAATAAAGTAGTATTTACCGATTCCAAGGCTATGATAAATGGTACATGCAGCTGCGCTTTTCTCTCACTATGTACATAGCTCTTGCATGTGTTCGGGGGTAATATGTATCCCATTGGCACGAATCACGTCAAACAGCATTCGATTTGATAACAGGTCATACCATTGTTTGCAAAATAAATCATTCTATGCTTCCTCTTTCAAAACACTATACCTTAGTATACTATAAAACGACGCCCAATATTTGTTGAGAAATATTGTTTATTACAAGCTGTGTATATCAAAATTAACACGTGAAAATCAAACCCATTCCTTGAGACCAAGTACAGTTTAAAGTATAACTGCCATATAATGTACAACCGTAAGTTTACCACATACAGGTATATAGAAGTATCGCATTAAATCGATGTGAGTCATCAAGAGTATACAAATGACAACAAATAAAAATTACATTTTACCAAATTATACATTTGCATGCAAAAAGCACCCTCTATAGAATTTTCGAAATGCTGCCTTTAAACTAGACTGTTGAAACCTCTGTAAGATTAACTTAACTGCCAGTAGCTGCCTCGATTTAGGAATCAATTACACACCAAGCATACGCTGGTATATCGAATTATTTGAAAGACACAGGTGATAATTTAAAAAAAAAATCATATTTGAAAATACATCATGGTACATGAACTGCTATGTTTCACGCCAGCATACTTTACAAAGCGCACATCATGGTACATGAACTGCTATGTTTCACGCCAGCATACTTTATAAAGCGCACATCATGGTACATGAACTGCTATGTTTCACGCCAGCATACTTTATAAAGCGCACATGCATTTTACCTCCATTTCTGTTGTAATTCCAATTTGTTAGAATAGACGCACTATATTTATCAATATTCATACGCACATTGTTTACAACGAAAGTGTGTTCATGAAGAAATGCTTTGCTTGTCTGTTTCACACCCTTTTGAGAATTTTTCACGCATATTGAGATGTCACCAGCTGTAGGTGAAGTACTACAAATTTAGACCTATGCTTCGCGTTCAGGGTCGTATCGTGAGGAAATCATTTTATCACTACATATCACGGGCAAAAACATTGTTAGTGTACATATTGAAATATGGCTAAATGAATATGGGATGTTGACAATGGAGAAGCTGAAGTCTTGCAGATTGTCATTATGCTTCATAGGAATACAAAAACAGGTACCCCCGGGAAATTAAACAAACTTTTATCTACTATGTCAGGGAGCTTTTATGTTTGTTTGTTGAGATCTTTAGATGTCTGCGTATGGTGAAGTCGTACTTTTGTTAGTATTTCTTGAAAATTGATATTATTATTTTATATTCACAAAGCCAATTATTCTTTTTTACTAATAATTCCATTATATCCTCAGGTGGCTTAAGAAGCCCGTTATCTGAGAATAAATCCTGATCCCACCTCTGGTGTGTCCAGGGGTCCGTGTTTGCCCAACTATCTATTTTGTATTGCTTGTAGGAGTTATGAGATTGATCACTGTTCGTTATCTTCACCTTGCATAAAGTATATTACTTTTCGACCAATTAGGAAAGAAGATTGTTTTGCCTTTATATGAAATTTTTTCATTTGACCATATTGGTTGTGTAAGAAATTGTTCATTATTGTGATTGCCGTGTATTTGTTTACACGCATTAAAGCATGTAAATCCTTGTTTATAGAACAAAGGCATTCAGTTTCTCTCTTTTACTTGGTAAAGTATAGAGTATGGCACATAGGTATTTTACATAAATTATAGCATTATGGTATTTCAGAACAATTGATTAGATGGATTGAAAGTTATCTATCTGATAGAACTCAAAAGGTATTATTGGATGTTTTTTCATCAACCCCTAGACACATCAATTCAGGAGTCCCTCAAGGGTCAGTCTTAGGACCCTTTCTTTTCCTTATGTTTATTAATGATATCTCTATAGACATAAGAAACCCTTTAAGACTCTTTGCAGATGATACTTCTCTTTATAGAATAGTCAATGATGACATTGTCAATTCTGCAAATTCGTTGACTATTGATCTTGAAAAAAATCACCAGTGGTCTAGTAAATGGGCAGTTCAATTTAACCCAATCAAAACAGTCAATATGGATTTTAGTAGGAAAAATATTTCTCATCCTAAGGTAAAATTTGGTCAGCATGGGCCATTTATTCAAAATGTTGAAACTCATACTCACATGGGAATAATATTCCAGAAAGTTGGAAGTTGGAAAAAGCATATACTTCATATACATGCCAAAGCATGTCAACGATTAAATGTCTTAAGAGTGTTAAAGTATCAACTTAAAAGGGATTCATTGATAAAAATTTATTTTTCTTATGTTCGGCCCATCTTTGAATACTCAAATATTGTTTGGGATAATTGTACAGAGAGAGATGCTAATTTACTTGAAGATGTTCAAGTTGCAGCAGCACGAATAATTTCAGGTTTAAGGGTAAATTCATCAAGATCGGTACTTTATAATGAACTTGGATGGGATATCTTAGCAATAAGAAGGAAAATTCATAAACTTGTGCTATTCTACAAGATAGTTCATGGATTGACCCCCCCCCCCTCAATATTTGCAGAACTTACTTTGGCCATGTACTTTACCTCCTAACTCTTATTCATTAAGAAACCAGGATATTCTAAAATTTAACATTCCAATAGCGAACACAACTTCGTATATGAATAGCTTTATCCCTTCGACTATAAAATTGTGGAATGACCTACCCTTGAGTATTCGAAGTCTTCCAACACTAATATCTTTCAAGCGTGCCATCAAAAGTATATATTGCATCAAACCTAAAAATTATTTTAACTATGGCAATCGAAAAGCAAATATAATGCATTGTCAATTGAGAAATAAAGCTAGTAATCTTAATGCTGATTTATTTAAGCACTTTCTTGGGGAAAATCCTAATTGTGACTTGTATCAAAATAGTCCTGAAACCACACTTCACTTTTTTCTGAAGTGTCCAAAATATTGTACACAAAGACAAATACTGATACAAAGTTTTAATGATCTACAATTACAATTACCTTTATCCTTAGAACTTATTTTGTATGTTGACAATAATCTCAGTTATAACCAAAATGTTACAATTTTCAAAATTGTTCATGAATTTATCTTGTCTACAAATAGATTTGTTTAATTTCTTAAACTTTTTCATTTTCAAACCACAGAACCAACTTGTTGATATCTTTTTCCTGTGTAGTAAATTTCTATATCCATACCTAAATTATATTTGTCAGTCAGACATCAAGCTGTAAATTATAATAGAAATGGAAACTGTTAAACATATCAATGTATTTTAAAATATTATATTGCTTCATTATCATTATATAATAACTATATCTGTATGACCTTGACCATGTATTTGTATGGAGAGGGTTTATATAGGCAACGCCTGTTGTCCAATCCTTTTATGTATTATACATGTACATAATAGAATATTGTTTGGTTTTTTTAAAAGGCATTGTCCGTATTATTTCGTAGTTTTCTATTCTGTTTTCCGTAGTCTTTGTCAGATAATTTATATCTATGTTATTAAGAGTAAGATAACTATTTATGTAGTTCAATATACAATGTTTTGTCTCTTTCAATTTGTGGACCCATGAAGCCTTTGGGGCTTTAATCTTCGATTCAACATCTGTTATACCCAATCCTCCATCTTTAACAATTCCAATCATGGTATTCCGTTTTATTCTATCAGTTTTGTTCCATATGAAATTAAATATTAGCCTATTCAGTTTTTTTATATAGTCTCTATCAGGCGATTCCAAAATACTTGCTAAATAAATAAGTTTTGTTAAACCTAGTGTGTTTGTAACGGTACATTTTCCAAATAATGTTAATTTTCTTCTTTTCCAAGATTCAAATAAGGTGTCTATATCGTGATAGACTTTCATCCAATTTTTGTTATAGCATTCTATTTTGTCATGGCCAACGTAAATACATCGGCATTTGACTACCCCATTTGTTACATTTATTCCCATTATTTCTGTAAAAAGAATTTTTAAAGGACCAAGAAGAATATATTCAGTTTTATTAATGTCTATCTTGGAGCCTGCATGAATGCAAAAATTGTTATTGTGTACAAAGCCTGATTAACTGATTCTATATCTTTCAGAGTTAAAGTCATATCATCAGCGTGTTGTATATTTTTTACTCCTTTCTCCATATGATCTCCTTGGAATCCTGTTGAGTTGAGCTGCTTCTTTTGACGGTCTAGGGGCGGAGACAGATCGCTGTGAGCGCTCAGCGGTTGAGCGAGAAGCTGCAACGTTAGCTAGTATTTCCCCTAGCTTATTTTGCCATGGCCACGCCGAAGGGCGAGTATGGATTGCACCAGCTCTATCAAGCCCGGAAGCCCAGAAATCATCGTAGGTTGTTTCAACGAATAATGCTGACTTTTTGGCTTTACGAAGTGTATCGCGAAATGTAGGTACTTCGTCGTACTTAACCTCTATAATCTCCTTCATAAGGTGACACTTATTCAATTCAAAATCTGTCTGATCTTTTTGGCAGGTACCCCCGGGAAATTAAACAAACTTTCACCTACTATGTCAGGGAGCTTTTATGTAAATTTCCACTTTTCTGGCCAAGTGGTTTTTGAGAAGAAGATTTTAAAAGATTCCCCCCTATATCAGCATGCGAAACTTTGATCCCTTATTGTGACCCCACTCCACCCCCGGGATCACAGTTTGCACAAACTTGGATCTACTCTGTTAGGAAGCTTTCATGCAAATTTCCACTTTTCTAGCCCAGTGGTTTTTTGAAGAAGAATATCTTTCTTATAGATTTTCCCCATATATCAACGTGTAAAACTTTGATCCCCTATTGCATGTGGCTTCATCCTACCTCCGGAGGCTATGATTTTAACAAACTTGAAGCTGTATTATGTCAGGAAGCTTTTACGTAAATTTTCACTTTTCTGGCCCAGTGGTTCTTTAAAGGTGTCCATATACCGGTATATTTGCATGTGACACTTTAATCTTCTATTGTAGCCCCATCCTGCCCCAGGGATCAATGATTTTAAATTAAAGGCCCCAGAGTCGACTCGCCCGCGATCTCCAACAATTAATGTGGCTATACAGTACCGTCTTATAAACTTTAACTCTGAATCTTTAAAGTATGGTAAAATATGCGTATTATGCTTATAACTTTATATATATCTATGGAAATGCAATGTCAACAACTAGGAACACGACACATCGGCTTGAGGAACTCACCCATCAAAGCTTCAAAAATTGTGTGAACATAAAAGTTCAAGATCAAAGGTCACTACATATATATATCCATGGTACGAAGCACATCTACATGAGATGATCATTTATCGGTACTTGTACATGTATGTCAAATATCAAAAGTCTACCGCAAAAGACAAAACAGGAACAGCCCGGACACAATTTGTAGCAGGTATCGATACAAATTATTCTCTTGAAGTCTTCGAATGTCTTGATCGCCTCTTCCTTCATTCTTTTTACATGAAATGTAAATGATGTTAACACGTTCGTTGTTTATCTATTTAAACAAAGCAAATATAGAATTCGTTACTTCATTTCAGATATATTTTCGTCAGTTCTGTTAGGCCTAGAATAATGGATTTACATGTGGAATGATACTGCTAACGTGAGTGTAAGGAACGATAACTCTGGGTAGAGATTGAAAAACGTACAATTTGCATTATCTCGCGTATGTATCAACAAAGGCTTGTACTCAAAATCCGAAGTGCAGCGCCGGTGATAACAAGGGTCTTCTTGCTATCGCGAGCCGACTCAACAACTTGAATCTGCACTATGTCAGGAAGCTTTCATGTACAATTCCACTTTTCTGACTAAGTGGTTAAATCTTAAGAAAAAGACCTTCCCTATACATGCTTATGTACTTTGATCCCCTATTGTAGCACCATCCTACCCCTCAAGGGCCATTATTTTAACAAACTTGAATCTGCACTATGTTAGAAAGCTTTCATGCAATTTTCCACTTTTTTGGCCCAGTGGTTCTAGAGAAAACTTTTAAATGACTACACTCTATTTTTCCCCTTTCGTATAATTATCGCCCCATTGAAGGTTGCATGGACCATCATTTGAACAAAATGGAATACCCTTTACCGAAGGATACTTTATGCCATATTTGATTGAAATTGGCCCAGTGTTTCTGGAGAAGATAAAAATGTGAAAAGTTTACGAACATACAGACAAAATGTAATAAGAAAATCTCAGATCAAATGGGCTAAAAAGGTTGGATCGCCGCTAATTTCTCCTCGGAAAGTTGCTCAGTGATTTTTGACATTTTCGCGGAGATACGATTTGACAGACTGGTTTACTTGTAACGTTTGAATATTTAGGTCAGGTGGTTAAAGATTTAAAGAAATAAGATGTTTATTGTCAACTTTGTGACAGTTGATTACTATCAACACATTCGAATGCCCAATTGGCGGCTTGTCCAAATCTGCCAATAAGTGTCATACATTGCCGACTTTTTTCGATTCCTCGTGTACCAAATTTTATTTTTCAAATTATAATTTTTAATGCGGGAGTGACTGTTCAGTTTTGTCACATCATAGGCCTATTTTAGGAGAGGAAATATACAATGATTGTCAATGTTTATTACATATATTTTAATATTTTTAATTCGTAGAAAGAACTCAATTGGTATGTTTAGATGTAATTCAATGACTTTACATGTATAATGAAAAACCAAACATTCAGTATACGATGTATGCATCTAAAAAGGTTTTTTTCTTTTTCATATTCATCTTGATCAACACTATATATATATTTAACAGTAGTAGAGAATGAGAAGAAAGTAAGCTTGAAAGTCCTGTTATAGTAGAACGATCCCAACCCCCTCCTCCACAAATCAAGCGAGGAGGGAATTATTTTTTAGGCACTCATACTAGAATAGCAGCGAACTCTAATAACACACGTACCCCCCACCCCTCCCCACAAATTACGAAAATGAAGTCCAAGCAATTTCTCAGTGATATCTCCACTCCAATAACATAGTTCTACTTTGTTACTTAAATATTGACTTTTTAACACTAAATATTTTGCACGAAATCCACACAATCATGAACTGCTGTAGACTATCAAATATCACAAGAACCCACAATAATAACAGTAATGTTACCCGTATACATCGAATTATCATTAATGGTGAAAACAAACCAAGTGCAAAATTATGGTATCTTAAAAGTTACCCATATAATGTACTGTATACACTTTGTGATCATAGAGCTACATACATCTATATTTATCAGGACTTCAGTTACATGTATAATGTATACATACCGGTACAAACACAAAGTATGGATCTGCAAGAAAAGAGACTTAGAACTCCTAAACACGGTGACAGTCTCTTTGTCTCATGCTGTATGAGAGGTGAATACAACGATCAGTGATGTGATGCTCGTACAAAGGACGGCGGTGAATACCCACCCAAGTCAGTATGTCACGTTTTGTTGTCAGGAAATATAACAGATAATGGTACACTTTACATGTTTATTATATTTACATCAATTTTATCTCTGATTATACCAAAAATAAATGAAATATAATTAAAAACTCAGTCTTGTGATTGTCACTGTAATGGCACTGCGGTTGTTTCAATAACTGTACACTTTGGGTCCAGTTGGAATGGTGGCTCCGTTTGGAATATTAATACGTTTCCTCTGGCTCCCACTCTTACTTCCTACTTCTTGATTTCTTTTAATTTGTAGCTAATTTAAAAGGATCTATAAAATCAAGTTGCACATTTCAAATATACATATTGTTATCTCACATTGCACATGTACCATAATCTAGTGCGCATGTGTACGCATCACTACTACACTGTACATTTTTTTGTACTACAACTACGATACACTGTATATATTCATGTATGTACTTTTACTCTACTAATTACTTCATATGTTATTACTCAATACTCAATATACATATATTTGTGCATGTACTTTACTTACTACACAATACACATACTGGTGTATGATACTTGACAATGTTTTTTTCACATTTACTTGTGTACTCATGAGAGTTTTACACATACTCTATACTTAAAACTATACACAGTACTTGCAAAATTAACAATATGCAAACTTGAACCAACTTTACACAACAAAGTCAACAATAAACTGCAAGTGAAGAAATTTGGAAGTTTTATAAAAAAAAAAAAAACTGAAATGAAATTAATATCAATAATGAAGTAGATAAGCTTACCTCAGAGGTGCTATAGTGGAACCTTCCTGAAGTAATATGACAAACTGAATATCTAACAATGTTAAGAATTTCGAGTTACTTTTGACGTCCGTTACTCGTGCCTGCTATTCCCAAACTTACCAAAGCATACACCGCAAACCAGTTCGAATACTAGGATTTAATCAAAGTACTGAAACGCGCTAAGCTGACTTCATGAATTCTGTATGTAATGTTAATGAGCAGGAACAACATTAAAAAAGGGTTTATGCATTATTCTTTATTTTCGCATAACTAAGTAGTACATTTTCTGTAAGAAAATAACAAATATGGATTGGAAGCAATGTCCTGAAACTTTTCAACAGTTGAAATATAAATTTTGTATGATGTTAAAACAATGGTCACTATGATAATTTTGATCCCACACTAAACTAAAACCCTGTCCTTCGATCATGAAATTTACAATTTTGGTAAAGGACACCTGTTCTTATTAAATATCTATAATCAGAATTTAGTATCAATAGCATTACCACCGCTGCGGTGGTCCAGAGGTAAAGTGCTCGCTCTGTATGCGGGCGGTCGGGGTTCGAATCCCGGCCGCGACAGACCTAGTTCGTTAAACAGGTAGTGACAGTTCCATCACCAAACTCTCGGCATCAGGTGTGAATGTCACGGGTCCTCGGAGATGGCCTTTAAAACGGATGCCCCGTGTCACAGTAGGTGTGGCACGCTAAAGAACCCTCACTGCTCAATGGCCGTAAGTGCCGAGCATAGGCCTAAATTTGAAGCCCTTCACCGGTCTTGGTGACGTCTCCATATGAATTAAAAATTATTGAGAAGAACGTTAAACAAGATATAATCAATCAATAGCATTTAAGGCTATGTTATTCAAATATTTGACAAATGAACACTTTATACCCTGTTTAGCTCCCACCCATCTTCCCAAGGCAAGGGTTTCTGATCCGCTCTGCTCCGGTCCCTGGATCATTAAATGCTCTACATGTCCATGCATTCTTTTCTCTTACAGATGTGATGTTATAGAGAACATTTTTGGTAGAAAATGTGAAAACAGTTGTAATGGTATTTTCGGTATAAATGTTCAATTGTTATTACGCAACTAACTCGCTGTTGTGTTCCAGTTAAATAGTGTATGATTTGTTTGTTTCGATGTTTTCTGCCACACTCAACAATTTTTCAGTTATATGGTGGCGCCCAGTTTTTATTGGTGGAAGAGAGAACCCAGATACAATGTACCTGGGAAGAGACCACCGACCTTCCGAAAGTAAACTGGGAAACTTTCTCACTTACCGGCGCGAGCGGGATTGGTGAGAGGCCGTGTGATTTTGAGCGCAATGCTCTAACCACTCGGCCACGGAGGCCCTAAATAGTGTATGAAATATTTTTAGAATACAACTGAAATGAAACAAATCAATAGTTTGATACATATATGTAAGTCACTTATAATAGAAAGGAACAAACAAACTGGACAAAAAAAGAAAATTACACATAACCACATACACTAACAAATGCCACATGTCAAAACACACCAATAATGCAGGATTATGAAACGCTTTACATCCATTTCATTACCTTACCAGAAATCATTTAAATACACACATAAACATGCATCTGTATGACTTGTACTACAGAATCCAGTGCATAATTATCTGTAAATAGCAATCAAACCATGAAAGTGGAATTATTTTTTGTAATCAATAATGAAGTTATTTTCAATTCAAAATCAGGTTGGAGAGAATCTGAATCCAAATAAGTCCGATAAATACGTGTATAACTGAAAACACAATTTAGGAAGTTATTTAGAAAAGATGTTCATGATACATGTGCAATATTACTTTGAAACTGAATACTGCGTCATCAACAAGAGTGGAGATAGCTCATTTTTAACATGAAAGTTAGTGCAAGAGGATATATTAATTCAAATATGATGATGAATTAGACTAACATATAAGCATGGATTTACATTTAGCAATTGTAGTGATTGTTTGTTATACGTAAATCTAAAAAAAAAAAACCAAAAAAAAAAAACCAAGAGTTTGTACACAGGTAACATTAAACGCTGTATTCATCAACTTGTGTGTATTACACTTCTTGTGTAAAAGCGCATATTCATATTGCAAAGGAGACTCATCCGTTTGTCTGAATGAGACATAATATACATTGCTATTGTTTTAATTTTATAAAACAGTTCTTTATATGAAAATGCTAATAACCTTAGCAAAAAAGCATAAGATTCGAAGCTTGTGTAGGAGTTCTAATATGAAAAAAAACAAAAAAAAACGCGTAACAGAAGTGACTCGCAATAAATATGCAAAATTTACAACATGTAAATGTAGCTAAATGAGAATCCCAAACTAGGCACTGAAAAGTTACAAAAGTAATTTTCAAACGGTAATGTTCAAACCGCTGTTAGAAATAATGAAGAGGCATCTCACCAAAAAACTAAATGCATCTTTTTTATATGAAAAGATCGTTCAGCGAAAACAAAATGTGGGGACAGGGAACAACGACAGTACATCCATGCCCCTCTCCCTTCTTCATCATTTGTACGTTCGGAAATACAGGTAGCATATGCATGTCATTGTCAATTGTTTGTTTGAAGTACAAAGAAATTGAAAACACGATTACTTTTCGTTGTATGTAGCGTGCTTTGGACCGCAAACCATTTCACATTCATGCTTGACACAATGGCAATGTTTATCTAACACTTGTTCTAAACATATGTATTTCAGTATACAGCCCTCGTAAAATTCCACGCGGTGTTTTGAATACTTGAAACCGGGGTATTGTCTTCCATAATATAATATAATATAATATAATGTTGTACCTTTTATCTTTTCCTTGCCCCAAGACTAATATTTTTAGTCTCATTTTTGAAACTAAATCACGAAATCAAATTTGATTGTGTTGACGATGATTCTGAAGAATATCTTGGTCGTTTAGAAATAATAAATTAAGCTTAAGTTACACCGTTGCATCCTCTAAATTTCTGCATGACCGACTTACATATATGATCGGGGAAGGTGTAAGCAGTTACGCAATATCATCCTTCTGAGACACCGATCTCTGTCCTTCGCTGTCAAAGCATAATCGTGCACAAATTCTTTCTCGTTCACAATGGACGCGGATCAGTTAATTTTTTACTGTGTTGCACACATTTTTGCTGCGTCGGACAAAAATTTTACTGAGTCGGAACAGCTGCCAAAACACACGTGGGAAACCCTCCTGATTCGTGTACAGCTTAATGACGTGGCTTCTAAATATAGATTGCACCATGCAAATTGATTTTCCTGGCCTTTAAGCTTCATGCGAAGGTAACAATGCAAAGGCACCCTAGCTAAAACGGTTTCATATACATATTCTTATTCAATTTTAGATTTTGAATCACTTTAATTATTACAGACGCAGATTCAAATGGGAATTTTAACTGAAGAATGACCTGCATCTGTGTCTCACTTTCCCCAAGAATGAGGACAAAAATATCACCCTTTTTATACATATTTTATTCACTGTTCAACGAACTGTATTTCCGGGGGGGGAAATCCAACTGCAGATATGAATGTAATCCCCGTGCTAGATCGGTTGCAAAATTACGACTACTTTAAACACGACTTGACTACAGCGATGCATAAATTCGCCTATAGGTGGCGATGAACCGGAAACATGATGACGAAAGCAAAATCCAACTGGCGGCAATAAGCGCTTAAGCTACGCTTAGCGCTTAAAAATATACCTTGCTTAGTCGACAATTTCAAACCTGATTTAAACGTATGGGTGAAAGTTGGGGATAAAATTTATCTATTTACCTGAACACAGATTTGGTTATGGATGAACGGAAAGCAGTTTGGACTTTAAATGTGACACAGTATCTAAATGTAGTATACTGGTATGTTTAACATATGAATATCCAATCATATGTTACACATAACTCAACTGTATGACAAATGGGATGATTTCAGCTTTTTCACCGTCAACTTCCCATATTTATGTAGCAATATTCCATTATCACCTGCATATGGTTTTATATCTCTCAACTGATTCGATACGCAAGAGCTTGTTCTGCGTATAGTCAGTTTTTAAATCAAGGCAAGCTACTGACAAACAAGTTGACGGTACAGGGGTTTCAACAGTCTCGATTGTTCAAAGTCAGCATTTCGCAAATTCTATGGTCGTTATAACGATCTAGTCCGTCAATACAACCTATCATTAGGTCAAATGCTGTCTGACGTGTTTCATACCGATTGTTAGGCCGTTCTTGGCACACTGATTTTGACTGCGGATAACTCCGTTTACCTGATCAGGATGTAGGGCTCACGACGAGAGTGACCGGTCGACAGGATATGCTTACTCCTCCTAGGCACCTGATCTCACCTCTGGTGTGTCCAGGAGTGCGTGTTTGCCCAACTCTCTATTTTGTATTGCTTATAGGAGTTATGAGATTGATCGCTGTTCGTTATCTTCACCTTTCCTGTTTTAATTTTACCTGTGTATATGGATTATCGAGGTATCAGTGCTACAACAAAAGACACGATAGTAACCTCTTCTCCAACATATCGGATTTGCAGATTTCAGAAAAACACTTGACGCTAAAATGAAATCTTTTGTCCAAAGGTCTTGGAACCAAAGTTAAGAAGGTCATCATATTACGCAAGAAGATGAAGAACTACTGCATATAGGAAAAAGAAATACTGGGTGACAAGTCTGCAGAAACTTTGCAATATATTGACTGTGTGGTTTTTGTTTTTACAGAAAGCTCATCGGACTTCGGTGAGCACAGAAATCTGACTTGCGCGAACGTGAGCACTGGTGAGGATGAACGAGGGAAATACCTTCATTGGGGGTGGGTGGGTGGGTGGGTGGTGTCAGACTAGACTTCCAAGGGAGGACTCAACTACCTATCTCTTCAGAGTAAGGACCTTCGCCAACCAGGTATGTCAAGTAGCATATGTATTTCATATTTGTCATTAAGAGAGCGTTAAAAGAAAATCCCTACATGTTAAATACAATTTATGTTTGTGACTTACAAAACATTTTTTTATTGGAGGTCGATGTATAGCCTACTATTTCCAACAGTATCTGGATGTGTTAAAAAACTAGTCAGTAAGGACATGATGATGAGTTTTAAAGACGTCCGCTTGCGGTAAACCTTATCCGATGTTGGCGTGAACAAGATAACAATCAGCTGTAAGAGGAGGGGTCACGCAGGAAACCTCACTAACCACAGTGGAAAGCGGAAGTGTGCTAGTCAGTTATACATGTACAACACTGGAATGGATGAACTCAGAACAAGCCATTGTGGATAGAACAGGTTACACGTTGCAGAGAGCGGTGCGTATGCCCGGAGGTACATATGTCGCTGAGAGTGCGAGCAGAAGTATTGGATCCGCCAACGCCGAAAGCTGCTGATGACAAAAATTCAGCTAGAAATAGGAAACATACATTGGTCCGGAATGTAGAGGGATTTCGTCGAGAATCAATCGGACAGTGGCAGATTTGACAAATCATTCATTTCAGTTTAAATACTGCCATATTTCATTTAAATTTTGAGCAACTTGTTTCGTTGTTGGGGGGAAAATTGGTTAAAATTTAGAGTAAGTGAATAGAAGTAAATTCACCGAGTTTGGTGGAAAACTATTTGATCAAATACTCTGTATTTTTCGTGTTGATAAAAAAAACTGGTATTTTTGTACTTTGTATTAAAAAGTGAGTGCTAATAGGTTATCGCATTGGAAGTTAAACGCCATCCCTTTCAGCAAAACGAAAACCATTGCATCCATAACATCATTGGCTTTATTCTAATTGACAAAATGATGGATTCACTCAAATACAATCATTGATGGAAATTTTATTGTCAGATTGATTGGTATATTGATTGTGAAATTGTTTGATTGATGGATTGATAAATCGATTGCATGTTGATCTTGCACCTGTCGGTCGGTAGACCACATGTCGACTCAATATCTTGAGAACCACTCAATACGCCAGTTTCGAGATTAGAGCTCTCCTGTGTAGGAGGTGCATTTAGTGGAACTTTGAATGCTTAGGTGGGACAGAGTGGTACTACAGTCAGTGAGAAAGACGATAAAATGTATAAAAACTGACTTATTTTAAAATACTTGATGTAGGAAATATAAAATACTATCAAAAGAAATGTTTTACTAAAGTGGAAACATAAATACAATGCCATATTTCCAAGCAATATCCTGGATATGATAGGTAGGAGCAACAAAATAATGTGATATAATAAGAATTCTAAGTATTTAATTACTTCTTGAATACTTAACCATTTACTTAGTTTGTGTATCAGTCGAAATTGGGTGATGAAACTACGTATGATAAACTTACTGAGCAGATTCACTTATGCAGTGATGAATATCTGTCCCACTCCCGCGTGTAAACAAATTCACGGTTTTGCACCTTACTGAGTACGAATATCTTAAGAACCCTTTGCTTGATAGACATCAAACTTTGTACACTTGTACATTTCAATGAGTAGATGACCCATATTGATTTCGAGGTTACCTGCTCAAAGGTCAACCCACTCTGGACATTGGAAGATATTGTTTGCATTGTTAAAGACCAAGGGTCAATCCATTCTGGACATAGGAAATTTAAAAAAAAATTGTTTATTCGGTATATACATACATACAAACATAACTACCAAGGATAACTCATGGAAGCTCAGTTCTAATGGGGTCTTTTAATGCACGGATGTTTGCGGAAAATATCTTGAATTATTTTGGCACTACTATCAATTAAATGATGTACAGGTATGACTGTGTATAACCCTTTTCAATTTTGCACCACAGGGGGAGGGGGCATCACAGGCACTTGTTTCTGTAAATAACTTGCGACCTCTGTATACTAATGTGTTATTATTAGTATACAGAGGTCGTAAGTTATTTACAGAAACAAGTGCCTGTGGGGGGCATATATGTTTTACAAAAATTTGTGGGGGTTGGGGTGTGTGTGTTATTTCAAGGGTATTTTTGCACATGTAATATTAGTGTATTGGAGGTACAATAAATGTTTCCTGACAAAGAATATCGTAATTCAACTTTGAAAAAGAAAAGGAAGAATGGTTTTGACACACTAAAACTGATGTTTCCACAGTTTTTTAAGAAACATTTTTAAGAGATCATGTTATGAGTGGAAAATTAAGAGTTATGGTACACAACAGTCACCTATACATGCTTCAAACAAGGAACAGTGTTGTGAACATATGATAGTAAATTAAACTTACCAATGTACCGAATATAAAAGGTTTATGTCAAAAGGCAAAAAAGTTATGGTCCAGGCAAAAAAAAAAAATACTCCAAAAATTCTATTCTTTGAGCTTTACATAAAATGTCAAGGTAATCAAAAATGGCACATGGCACACCATCTTATTATGCTAAACCAAATATCAGAGGCCTAGCCCCAAAAATTCTATTATTTGACCTTTACATAAAAGGCCAAGATCAAAGGACATCATAAATAGCACACAACACACTGTCTTATCATGGTTCATTCACATACCAAACATAAAAGGTCAACGTCAAAAGACAAAAAAATTATGGTCCGGACAACAGAAATGCCCCCAAAACTCTATTATTTGACCTTTACATAAAAGGTCAAAGATCGTAAAAATGCCACACAACACACTGTCTTATTATGGTATACCCAAATACCAATGGCTTATGTCAACAGACAAAAAATAATCATGGCTCTGACAAATTTGTATGAAAAGGAAGAAGCGGAAGAAGAATTCACACTAAAACAATATGTCCCCCTGCTGGGAAGGAGAGATGTATATACTTTATTAGTTTATATCACACATTTTAGATGTCCTTACATAATAGCTCAAATGATGAATTCTTGTGAAAAATGTTTTCATATTATATAATCATATAAATGTAAAGCAGCTCTGATGTTTTTCAACACAAGAAATGTCAAAATCAGTAAAACTCTAGGAAACTTGATATTTTGGATTATAGAGAAAATGTTTCTTCTGCAATCAACATGAGGTGATTTATTAAGGATTTCTAAGCCCCTAAATAGGAATACATCATGAGTAGTTATTAAATGAGAGGAAACAAACTGAAATATTAAGAGAGAGACTAATAATTATTCAAATAAATGATTTGTAAAAATGATACAAATTCTTTCATTTTTCATCAATATAATGTGAACTCGTGGATCACAATATGGAACCACTAACTTTGAAAAATCAAAAGCCCATATACATTGTATATCCAAAAGTTCTGTTCCCTAAAATAATCTGAGTGATCCTGGTGACATAAAAACATTGAGCTGAATATGCAATTTCCAAGTTGCCCAATAGTTCTTTCCCTTTGTGGAACTCTTACGCACAGTGAGAAGCAAAACATACTGTCGTCCATATGCGGTGGGTACTTGTAAATGCTTATCGCTGCAATGATATATTGCCTAAACGCTAATTATCAGACATCATGCAACCACCCAAACTGCAGGGACACACAATATTAGTAAGTTTATTAGTATTTGATAATAAAATAGCTCAAACAAAAATCGATAATCACCATTTTTCTTTGATTAAAATATCACTTGCGCAGAAGAGGAAATAAAATATAATTTTATATCTAATTTAATGGCCTAATTCAATCAAATATTATTCTTGATATGGTCAGTTTAATGTATACCAACAGCTGATATAAACAGAATTTACACTTTCATTACTTTTATTCGTATTAACATAGCTACAGTGTAGTCTGTAGCATATGTATACATCTTGTACCCACCCAAGCGTTCAACAGAACACTGAACGTACCTCCATCACAAAAGAGCTGATATCTCGGAAGTTGCATATTAAATAAAGCTACATCATTCTAACCCAATCCAATGTGGTGGAAAATGTTCTTTGGTACTACCATGGAACTGACGCATGAAATCTGTGCCCTCTCGAAAATTGTGTTTGTAATACACGGTGGTGCCATTAGTGAGCCACCCTATCCACCACCCAAATGTACCCACTGTCATTAGGGTGTGGTGGGTCCCAGCCAGCAGGGCCATGTCTTCTGATGCAGTGTTTCCTTCAACAAAATAGACTCTGTCATACTCCTGTAGAACCTGTCTTGCCCAAGGAATATCATTTCCACATACAATGAACAGAAGGTCGGAGTATCGTCTCTGGTAAAACTTGACTGCATTATGCATGTAGATCTCAGAAGCCACATTGTAACCAAAGTCCACGAAGACTTTGTTTGAAACGTAGTCTCCTCTCCTTATATGAACTCCCACAAGAACGGTCTTGTCCGTTACACCTTTATACTTGAGTGAACTAATAATTGACAGCAATATTGAATGAGTTTTTTCTTCTATATTCTGTTTAAATGTAAACAGTCTGCGGATTTCTTTTTCGTGACCTTTGAAATATTTCCACGATTGAAAATATCCGAGGACTCGAACTGTTTGCTTATCATGAAGGTGCAGATTTTCAAATGTATCATCAAATGCACAGTCCCATTTATCCTCATACATTGAGTAACATGAACATGATTTAGTATTATCATATGTCCAGTTCAAACCTTCTAGAGTAAAAATGTTTGCAAGAGGATTTTCCCCACTGAAAACAACAGCTGCTTTGTTTTTCTTTTTGGCAAATGTGTACACAAACGCTTCTTGGAACATGGCATTAGCTAGACGTCCTTGGATTAAAACACAGACCACATTGTCCAGCTTGAAGATAAAGCAATAACTTTTCCAAAATAAGACGAGGATGAGAAATACTGCTGCAAGGATTTTCAATGATAGTTTACCTAAAATAAAGAGAAAAAAGGACTGATTCAAAATTGATACAGATTTTTGAATACCTACTCATTTTCTGTTTCACAAATGCTTATCAAAATATGCATTTCTCCTAACAAGCCTTGGTTTAGGAATCGACCCTATTAAAATCCTATAAGATGTAATATTTGCTAGGCTTTTCTATAAATAAAACGCTTATTCTGAAGTGATTCTGGGGCCCCTTTTACAAAACAACTTGTGACAAAGTCACAAGTCTTAAATTGTATTACACAGTTATTACTTTCAATGAATGAAGTAAAACTTTTCTAAGGCTTAATTTTTCACATTTGTAAAAAAAAAAAAAAGATATTTTGCATTTGGAGTGAATGACCTTACAATAAGCTGGAAAATTCCAGATGGTATGTAAAGTTGGTCGTAAGTTGTAAGTTCTTTCGAAAAATGCACCTCTGGCTTGTATAAGTAGATGGTATACAGGTACAGAGAGAGTCAAAATGACAATTTCCTCTTCAATCTACATGTATATTAATATACATATCTAAATATTTTTTCGTAATGAAAATTAAGGAATCAAAGTCATCAAACCCCTTAAGGAGGTACTCTGCATTGTCATAATGACTGACTTCCTTTTAAATCATGGAAGAAAATATAGATACCAGCAATATTTGTCTATTCGTTTCAAAAATCATCACTTAGCTGAATAGCTCAGTAGGTTAGCACGTCAACTGCTGAACTGAAGATCGCAGGTTCGTGTCCAGCAGGGTTTTAAAAAAAATTTTCAGATTGGTTTCTACTAAAATTGCATTTTTTGACTAAATAACATAAATTTGAAAGTTTTAAGTTTTCATCTATCCATATCAAATTTCTCTGGTGTAGCATACATCCTTAAAATCCAACATTATGCAATAATTATGGTTGAACTTTCCATGACTTTATGAAATTGTAATGGTTACCCCCCCCCCCCCCCCCCCCCCAAACAAATCCTTCATTGTATTAATGCAAATATTTAACTTCTGAACACAGAAAAATAACAAAATGTGTTTGTGAAACACAAATGTCCCCGATAATGGCCAATTCCAAAGATGGCCAAGGTCAAATATCTTGGTACCAGTAGAAAGATCTAATTGTCACAAAAAATGTTCATGTGCAATATGAAAGCTCTAATATTTACCATTTAAAAGTTATGACCAATGTCAATTTTTTTAAAGGTAGGTCAAATGGTTTAGTACCCACGGAAAGGTCATGACAAAAGAATACTCATGTGAAATATCAAAGCTCTAGCATTTATTGTTCAAAAGTTATTAGTAACGTTAAAGTTTTTAAAAAGTAGGTCATATTCCAAGGTCAAGGTCACAGGGTCCAATATGTTGGTACCCACAAAAAGGTCTTGGCATAAGAAATATTCATGTGAAATATCAAAGCTCTAGCACTCACTGTTCAAAAGTTATTAGCAAGGTTAAAGTTTTTAAAAAGTAGGTTAAACTCCAAGGTCAAGGTCACAGGGTCCAAAATGTTGGTACCCACGGAAAGGTCTTGTCACAAGGAATACTCATGTGAAATATCAAAGCTCTAGCACTTACTGTTCAAAAAGTTATTTGCAAGGTTAAAGTTTCAAACAGAATGACATGCAGGACAAAAACAATCCCCCCCCCCCCATCTTGGATATCAACCTGACCCCACCCTACCCCCAGGGGGTCACAATGCTAACAAACTTAAATCTGCACTATGTCAGGAAGGTTTCTTGTAACTTTCAACTTTTCTGGCCATGTGGTTTTGCATTTTTGTAATTATCTCCCCTTTAAATCCTTCAGTTTTTGACAACTTGAATCCCCAAGGATGATTTGTACCAAATTTGACTGAAATTGACCCAGTAGTTCTGGAGAAGAAGATGAAAATTTTATGTGAAAAGTTTACAGACAGACGACAGACAAAAGGTGTTAAGTTTAATTCAGCTTTCAGCTAATTTAAAGTTGAGCTAAAAATATTGTATCATTACGTCCTTAAAATATGATACCAATCTGCCATTATAATAAAGAAATATAACCTAGTTCTATTATGGGTTTGATGCCTTGTATTTCTATTTCATGTACCAATTACTATAAATATTGCACACAAAAATAATTATATGATCAAATAATTTCGAGCTCTTTAATTGGCTGAGGTCCAACAAAAAATAGTCACGATGAAACGGAAAAGATCGAATGATGTTCTTGTGGTAGGTCTTGCAGGCGACGTAAACAAGGTTAGAAAGGTAAGTAAAGCATGGTGAGATTTGCATCACTAGACAACTTACAATTTGAGTGCTTCTCAATGATAAAGATGCAGAAAAAACGCTCAAAAGGCAATGAAAATATTTTGAAACTATTCAGTGGAAAAAAGACTTTCTCCCAATTTTGAACCTCACAAAGCAATATTCAATTTTTTGTATCAACTTTAATTTGCCACATTTTACAATAAATAATTAACCAAATTTTACATTCAATTACAACAATGTAAATTTTAAGGGAAATAGTTAAAAATCAACTCATTACCAATCCTGTTGTCATGGACTTTTGTAGAAAGTTTCAAATCAAATACATTTGAATTCTGAATCATTAAAGGGAAAGGTAACCCTAACCACATCGTTGCTTTTATGAATAAAGTTTTACTTACTGATATCGAAAATGACAGTCTTTAACAAAAATCTTTGCATAACAATTAAATCAATATTAATCTATCATATATTTTCAATTACCTGCCGCTAAAAGAGCAGCCATTAAAGTTTAATATATGACACCATGCCATTTGTTCGGTTTATTCCGCCAGCAGCACTGTAAACATGACAAGTCATGGATAGTTAAGTTTCGAGCTGTATAGATTTGAGCCCATGCATTCTTTTGAAAGAAGAAATTGAGAAAAGAAGACGTTCAGTCGAGTCGCAGACCAGGCAGACAGTACATGTTTCTTCATACAAATGTCTCGAACCTCAACTTGTCATATTTACACAAATGATGGATTCACAGTTTACATGTAGTCTTTTCTTTCCAGATGATTGGTTGGCTCAGGAATTTCGAAAAAACTATTTTACACCTCCCCTTTGCATCAGTGCAAATAACAGCTTGACAGGAAGACATCCACCTATCTATTTGAATGTAAAATCTACCACATGCACATCTTTGATAATCTTAGAATCTCACGAAACCCAAATAGACGGTGTGTCATCAAAATTATTGATTTTTGTGTTCTTGAATACAAAAGAGTTCCACATCATGGCAGCCTCTATAGATGGTGGGAATTTCAATTTTTAACGTTTTCAAATTAGTACTGAAGTTTATCTAGGCCGTATATCAACAGAATAGTATGACAAATATTTATCATATAATTAATCCCATATCATTTATCATGTAAAAATTTTTGGGTTGCCTTCCCCTTTAAATTATTGATTATAAAATAAAACAATTAATGACATTTTCTTGATCAATACAAAATTAATCTTTAGCCATCTTGCCCTACGAGCTCAATGAACATCTTGGGTGGCTAAAACATCATATTGACCTCAAAATGTCAATAATTCTGTAATGTATATGTATGTTAGCAAAACTATAATAATACAAAATATTGTAACTTACCTTTACGATTAAAAAATATTAGAATTGAATTCTTCAGATTTTTCATGATGCTTCTACCTGCAACAAATGGGGAAAAGATGTATATGCATGTATATCTTAATGATCCAGTAGATACAAGAGGGGCAGTGCATGGGACACTTTTTCAGATGGGAAACTGTAAACTTTAATGAGACTTTGGTCCACAAAATAACCTTTTTGATAAAGTTTATACATACACGTACCAAAGCAAAGGTGCATAAGTCCTGTCTCCCCCCCCCCCCTTTCCCTAATGATTCAATACTGAATGTAATGGAAACAAAACCAGCTTTGAACTATGTAGCAGTAGATATCTTATAGAGTGAAAGTAACACAATAATTTTATAATCCTATATGAGTGATATCAGCATAATCTCAGTTATGGCATCACTTGAAGGGACATAGAGTATGAGCAGGGATTCCAAGGAAAACCCACTATCCATGTGCATTCAGGCCTGCATGGATTTCTCAAATTAAATTTAAAGGGGCATGGACATGATTTGAACTGAAAATTTTCAAATTTAATTTTTTATAATTTTTTTTTTTTTTATTGTTTGATTTTTTATTTGACTTTTACATTATATACATATATGTAATTTAATCTACACAATAATATCATCAATATTCATATGCAAAAGACATTTCATAAATAGAAAGAGAGAAAGAAAGAAAGAAAGAAAACATATAAAACGAAGGGGCATGGAACACAATCTTAGGTTTAAAAAAAAAACAAAAACAAAAAAAACAAAAAACAACTTTTTAATACAATCATAATTTATCATAAATATTTTGCCAGTATCTCTCAACTCCCTATACCTGCAGTTTTTCAACAACAAAAGTTTTTCAACTGTAATTCTATCAATGATAATTTTTTTGGATGCATCAATACTTAATTTGCTTATACTTGAGAATTTACTAATATAAATATATTGCTTTATCATCAGAATTATCAAATCTTCCACCTTGTGTACATTCTTATTAGCAAATTTTCCAAAAAGAATTGCTTGTCTATCAAAACTAATATGCCTGTCCAGTTTTTCGCAAAGCCATTCTTCAATTCCGTACCAGATCTCTTTCACACATGGACATTCTACAAATATGTGATCAATAGTTTCAAAATCCCTCTTGCAAAATGTGCAAATTAGGGAATCAACAATTCTAAGTTTATGTAAATAGTTATAGTTGCATGGAAATATTCTGTGTAAGATTTGAAACTGTAACCATTGCCATTTAGATTCTTGAGTTGTTTTAAAAGGAAGTTCAAATATATTTTTCCATTCTAGCTCTGAAAAACCTTCTTCTGTTTCTTCCCATTTTGATATAGATTTAATTTTGGTTGCTTTATGGCTTATCAATTGCTTATACATATCTTTACAACCTTTTTTATCTTTGAAATATATTGATATAGTAGAGGGAATAATAGGCAAAAGTGGTTTTGTAGTTCTTGTATTGTCTTGTATAAGAACTTAAATTGTCTTTGTTGGATTGCTTTCTTTAGTCCTGCATATTCTACAAAATTCATTTTAACTTTCAAAACATTTTGCACATAATCAAAGCTGTACAAGTTACTATTTTCATCAAGAAGATCATAAATAAATATAATCCCTAAATCATGCAGACTTTTAAACAATACTGATCTTCCACCAATAGTAATATTTGGATTATAACAAATATGTTCACAATAAAAATCTGGGTTGATTTTATCTTTTGCAGAATTTATATTTGACCAGCTCTGAAACACATCTATCCAAAAACTGTTGGTTATTTTTACCCTTAAATTATTGATAAAATCTATTCCAAATACCCATATCTTTTCTATACAAGTCATTAGTTCTGCCCCCAGTAGTTTTGTCCATTTTGCATTTGAATGTAGAATACGTCGAATCCATGTTGCTTTAAGAGCAGTGATAAATTCTTTATAGTCAACCATTTTAATACCCCCACTAGCATATTCTTGAATTATGACATTTTTCTTTACTTTATGAGTTTTGTTATTCCAAAGAAAGTTATATAAATCACTTTCAAAAGCACAAATGGTTTCATCTTTAGGATTTGGAATTGTAAGTATCAAATGATTTAATTTTGGTATCAGTAATGTTTTTATTACTGTTAACCGTCCTAAAGGAGTAAGACTTCTATCATTCCACTGCATCATAACTTTTTTTATTTCCTTCAGTTTAGTCTTATAATTCAGTTCTACCATTTCTTGTAAATTGATACTAAATTTTATTCCTAATAAATCAAATGTTTTATTGTTCCAATCAAATTTCCACCTTGTGTGATGGAAAACGTCCTTTGAAAATTTTTTGCTACCTATCCAAATCATTTTTGTCTTTAAAAAATTTATCTTTAGACCTGAAATTATTGCAAAGTAATCTAGGACTCTAATAATGCCATCCATGGAAGTGGGAGACCCATCTAAAATAAGTGAGGTGTCATCTGCATATTGAGATATTTTATATTCTTCCCCATCAATAGTAATGCCTTTAATATCTTTGTTTTTGCGTATTAGAATACCAAGTATTTCAGCACATAGAAGAAATAAGTAAGGAGATATGGGATCGCCCTGTCTACAGCCCCGTTCTGGACTGAAGTATTGTGACACAATTCCATTTTGAATGACACATGACTTTATTTGATTGTAAAATAATTTTATCCAGTTTTGAATAGAAATACCAAAATTAAAAAAACATAATGTTTCTTGAATAAATTTCCAGGAGACAGTATCGAAAGCCTTTTCAAAATCGATAAGCATCAGAAGCCCCGGTATTTGTTTGGATTCTGTATAATGCATGATATCATAAATTAATCTTATATTCTCACCAATATATCTACCTTTAATAAATCCAGTTTGATCTGTATGTATTAATTTATCTAGGAAATTTTTTTATTCTTTCTGCAATACACCCTGATGCTAGTTTATAAACAACATTCAAAAGAGAGATGGGTCTCCAATTTTTTAGAAACTGTTTCGGTTTTCCGGCTTTCGGAATACAGGTGATCACCCCTAACTTGTTACATTCAGAAATATTGTGCCTCTCAAAGGAGTTATTTATTGCTCGAGTAACAAAAGAACTGATATCTTTCCAGAAAATTTTTAAAAATTCACATGTGAATCCATCAGGGCCTGGGGTTTTATCATTTTTCATTTTTTTAAGAAAGTCAAGCACCTTTTTCTCAGTTAACATACCTTCTATGCTTTGTGCTTCATCATAAGTCAGTTTAGGAATATCATTATATTTATTAAGATTATTAGAGAAGTTATCGCTTTCTAAATCAGCTGGTTTTTTATAGAGGGTTTCATAAAAATCTTTTAGTTCCTCAAGAATTTTCTCCTGTTTACAAATAATTGATCCATTCTCTTTTTCTATTCTAGGTATTTGTTTACAAATATAATTTCTAGATTCTAAGGAACAGAAATATTTAGTAGGCTTTTCCCCTTCATCGATTTTTTAATTTTTAATGTTTAGAATGCCTAACTAAAGTATTTCTGATGGTCAGCAAAAATTTGAATGTTAATTCTCGAGGAATATGGGAGAGCTCACAATTCTTTATGTAAACAAGGCTTATGTGCCATCTTTTTCTTTACATAGGTTAAATATACTAGTAAAAGTTCTGTTAAACAGACCTGATTGTGCAATGATATAAAAAAAACAAGATGTGTTTGTGAAACACAAATGCCCCCGATAATGGCCAATTCCGAAGATGGCCAAGGTCACAAGGGCAAATATCTTGGTACCAGTAGAAAGATCTTGTCAAAAGAAATGCTCATGTACAATATGAAAGCTCTAATATTTACCATTTAGAAGTTAATGACCAATGTAAAAAAAAAATTTAAAGTAGGTCAAATGTCAAGGTCAAAAGGTTCAATACCAACGGAAAGATCTTGTAACAAGGAATACTCATGTGAAATATCAAAACTCTATCTCTTACTGTTCAAAAGTTATTAGCAAGCTTAAAGTTTTCAAAAAGTAGGTCAAATTCCAAGGTCAAGGGTAAAAAATGTTGGTACCCACGGAAAGGTCTTGTCACAAGGAATACTCATGTGAAATATCAAAGCTCTATCACTTACTGTTCATAAGGTATTTGCAAGGTTAAAGTTTTCAAAAAGTAGGTCAAACGTCAAGGTCACGGGGTCAAAAATGTTGGTACCCACGGAAAGGTCTTGTCACAAGGAATACTCAAGTAAAATATCAAAGCTCTATCACTTACTGTTCAAAAGTTATTAGCAAGGTTAAAGTTTTCAAAAAGTAGGTCAAATGTCAAGGTCACGGGGTCAAAAATGTTGGTACCCACGGAAAGGTCTTGTCACAAGGAATACTCAAGTAAAATATCAAAGCTCTATCACTTACTGTTCAAAAGGTATTAGCAAGGTTAAAGTTTTCAAAAAGTAGGTCAAACGTCAAAGTCACGGGGTAAAAAATGTTGGTACCCACGGAAAGGTCTTGTCACAAGGAATATTCAAGTGAAATATCAAAGCTCTATCACTTACTGTTCAAAAGTTATTAGCAAGGTTAACGTTTTCAAAAAGTAGGTCAAATTCCAAGGTCAAGGTCACGGGGTCAAAAATGTTGGTACCCAAGGAAAGGTCTTGTCACAAGGAATACTCAAGTGAAATATCAAAGCTCTATCACTTACTGTTCAAAAGTTATTAGCAATGTTAAAGTTTCAGACAGAATGACAGAATTAGAAAATGACAGACAGGACAAAAACAATATGCCCCCCCCCCCCCCCCCCCCCCCCCCCGATCTTCGGGGCATAAAAAGCTGATTTAAAGATAACCCCTAATAGGCCGGGGGTCTGGGGTAAATGGTGCAAAATCCTGCATTCTGAGCATTTCCTGGCACTTCTTTTTCACTTTCAATTTGTCTATTTCTTATACAAAACTTTTATGTCTATTTCTTATACAAAACTTTTATGTTACATGTACTTTCTTAATTCTTACATACGTTAAATCTTTACCCCTAAGTTATAATAGCAATGATAATTAATATGAATTCATGTATCAATGTACAAGAGGATTTTAATCAATATACCTCATTACATAGACCCAACAATTTACATGCATTTACAAATTTATACGTGTATCAATTCTTGCAGCATTCTGACTCTTAATTCACTTTCTATTTTGTTTCCTAATTTTAGCTACTGTCAGCACACTGATCTGTCATGTTTGATGTGAGTCAGTCTAGCCTTTCAAGTTTTTTGCAGCTTTGTCATAGAGTTTCTTAGCCTTATAAGGATCCTCTTGGTTTAGATAACTCTTAAGTTAACTGAGAAAGTAAAATAATATCATGAGCTATCTTCTAAGTTCTTTGCAATTACCATAACAGAGGAAATTAAGAAAATTTGGGTTATAAAAGTTGGGAGATGTTTACATAGTGCCTTTTTAACATATCAGTCATGAAGTATTGCTAAATGAGGTGAACAAGGGGGAATTACGGATGACGGTTTTACTTTGCTTTCTCATGAAAGGTACTGTACACTTATCGAAGGTAAAAATAAGACTTAATAACTTTGGTTCCTGCGAGAAGGTACTGATAAATCCCTGTTTATTGTTATCGTAAATCGATGGAATTATATTATTTTGTAGTTACCAGAAAAGCTTTGATTGGCTCTACCAGATTTCATGCAATTTTCTTGTTGATGCATGATGTTCTGTTCCATGCAGTGCCAACCATCTATGTGACGAGTAATTGATTTCTTCGTGGCATAATTGGCAAAAGCCCTTCCTGTTAACATTAATCATCATTCATCTTTTCTCTTTTATTCTCCAACCCATGTCGTAGAATTTTGGCATTCATTATGGATTTTACCACGACCAACGTTCTCAGTTAAACTACCAACGATTGGTTAAGGGGGTACTCTACATCATCATAATGGCTGACCTACTTTTAAAATATGGATAAAAATATAAATATCAGCAATATTTGCCTATTCATTTAAAAAATCATTGCTTAGTTGAGTAGCTAAGTAGGTTAGCACATCGACTGCTGAACTGTAGATCGCGGGTTCGAGTCCAGCAGGGGTTTTAAATTATTCTCAAATTGTTAGCAACTAAAACTGCATTTTTTGACTAAATAAAGTAGATTTGAAAGTATTCAATTTCAAAATATTGTTGTACATATCCTCCACTTTTCACCCATATCAAATTTCTCTAGGGTAGCATACCTCCTTAAACATACACTACTAGCTTCCAAGAACCAATAAAATTGTGTGTTACGTCCAATGATGAAAGTTAGTATAAAAGGATCTAAAATAGATTCACTGGACAAAAATGGTTATGTATATCTATTTTAAAAAAGCGGAATACAAATTTGTAAATGGATTGCACAAATTTTTTAGAGCGGAATTCCGCTAAAAAGCGGAAGAAAACCAGGTTTGGTTAAAGCAGATTTTTTCAATTTATACAAGTTAATTCTGAACACAGTCAAATAGTTTCTAGTGTTTGACACATCTCATTTTGTACTAAACATGCTATTTTTTATTCAGCAATCTAATATGTAAACAAAACCATGGCACAAGCCTTGTTTACATAATAAAGAATTGTGCGTGTTGTATCTGATTCTCACTTGTAACTCAACAACTGATATTAAAATTTTGGTTAACCATTAAAAATACTTGAGTTATTAAGCATTGTAGACAATAAAAATCTAAAATAAATTTTGAAAATTTTCATCTCAAATTTTTGTCCATGCCCCTTTAAGGTGAAATTTGGAATTAAGTTTGAGATTTTACTCAAATTTTGACTAGTTAAATGAAAGAAAACTCAAAATTAAGTTTGTGATTCTTTGAGGAATCCAATTAGCCTTTTGATATAAAAGCTCTTCTGTGTAGGAGGAGCATTTAGTTCTACTTTATTAAGCATTTCAGTGGGACAGTGCCACTATAATACCGTTTTAATAGGAAGGTCCCTCCTTGCTCAAAGGTCATAAACACCGAGCATAGGCCTAAATTTTGTAGCTCTTCACAAGCAATGGTGACGTCTCCATATGAGTGAAAGATTCGAGAGAGGGACGTTTAAACAATAATATATATATATATATATATATATACATACATATGAAAGGTGAAGATAACGAAAAGTGATCCATCTCATAACTCCTATAAGCAATTACAAAATTGATAGTTATGGGTAAACACACACATATATATATCTATCTGTGATGTCACAACCTCCTTTAAGGCTGTCAATGAACGTAAAAGCTCGGGTACGATGAAATAAATGGCAGAATACAACAAATAAAACAGATGGCATGGGATTTAGATGAAAGACATAAGTAGAACTACATTAGCCTGACAAGAAGATATTTGCAGAAATTCCTTCGATAAAGTTGGTTTATTACCTGTGAATCAAGCAGGTAGCCCCCTGTGAGTTTTCATGATTTGTAAAACACCTTTACATTTATAAATTAGTATCTCACAAGTGGTCATCTCGAAAGCTTAAAGAAGGTAGAAACTGACTATTCAGAACAACTTATGAGGGTGATCGGTGTGGAAGTAACATATTTTGGATGAATAATTGGTTCTGTATAAAAATAATTTCATTCTAGAAGAGGGAGGGGGGGTATGTACATAAGCTATCCACACTTCAGGTGCCTGTGATTTTGACGAGGGTCGAACCCTGCCCTCCCCTAACTTTAAGCTAAAGTTAAGTTTACAATTTGGGAGCAATCCTTGATAAGCTTTTGAATCGACTATGGAATATTTACAAACATATATCAAAACGTGATTTTGAAAATACATGAGGGCGTGAGTCAGCCTTTACGTGCACTCCAACATACTTTTCAGGAAGTGCTTCAGTTCAGAAAGTATGTAGTATTCTGACATAAAGCATCGCAATACTTGCTTTTTCAAAACATGGAATTTATTTCTTAAGTAAACTCACCCATGGACATAGTAGTCTAATATGCATTTGTTAACTAGTCTTAAAGTTGACCTTCGTAACGGTAACTGTGAAGTATGCGCGAGCTTTGAGGACTTACGTACTAACGGCATTGTTTCTACTCGTATTTACTTCTTACAAATGCCGAGCCCGTCACAGAGGAATGTTCGAACCCGATGCATATATGTAACACTCTACCCAGAGTTATCGTTCCTTACACTCACATATGGACACAGACTACCAATTATTTTCCTATACATTCCTTTATAACATAAAAATTAATATAAAAAATTCCACCACCTCAACTTACCTGAAATGTGGCACAGACTTAGAGCAATTCAAGTCCAAAAATATTTGTGAATCTCAGGAAAATCCACCGCACACAAGTCCTGTTATGACACCGCAAGTAACCCCTACCCTGCATATTTCCCTTTCCCTTTGAGAAGCAGGTAAACAATGGCCTATTTACACCCTTCCTACTATACACTTCAGAGCAGAATTTCCCATTATTATATTTTTTTTTTCCAGACCCTCTCCTTTCCATCTATGCCCTAGAATAACCAATTCCACCCCACAGACATCCCCAAGAATTTTTAAGAAAAAACCTCTATTTATAAATTGGCACTACTTGCGTAGTCTGTAACCATATGCAAGCGAAAGCAAGAAACGACAACTCTGGGTAGAGATTGAAGACATTCATTTAGTATCTGGACTACCCTGGTTTGAGGACTAATTTCCACCCCAAATCCTTAATTTTTCCCAATTTCTTATTATATGGTTTTGTTTAAGCTTGTTATTATTATACATTTTATATTTTGCATATATTCTAAAGATTATTGTAAAAGATATAGATAAAAATTCCATGAAATTATATTTTTTGAATTGAAAATCGGAATAATCTTGTAAAATTCACAATTTTCGAAAAGGGTGGGTGGGTGTAATTTAAAGCTTATTATCTCCCTTGTATACCTAGGAAGTGGTCATGAAATGCATACACATTGTAAAGGACACCCTGATGGTGCTTCAAGAAAAAAAGAAAAAATATTTATTGACTAGTTATTTTTGGCCACATCGTCCCGCATGTCCTTAAAAATCCGTCTGTCAGCCTTCTGAGCTTCCAGCGAATGTGCGATGCCAATGTATTTAAAAACTCGTACTGTTCTCTTCTACGATAATTTATCTACTAAACCATGCATGGCATGGCTGCATTTTGCTGCATGAGTACCTTTGTGCAGAAATGAAAGCTATCTATCATCTTATAGTCCGTTTTAGTGAGAATTGGCCTGTTGACATCATTTTTTTCTTTTCTTGTGTGTAAGAGAGCTATAATTGCAAGTCTTTGAGGATATGTCATTTTCCCATTCACACGGTGTTGAGACATAAAAGACACTTTCTGTTGAAACGGACACTGTCAGAAAAAAGCAACGGACACTTTCCGTTGAATTTTCAAAATAATAACAGAGTCCTCAACGAAAAAGGAAGCGTTAATTTTTTTCTAATTCGATTTACACGGAATACCAGTGGTCTTACCCTACAATAGGCCAGGGAGGCATTGTTGATCGCCATGCATTAGTTATTTTTGCCTATTACACATTGTTTGACCAACTGTCACTGAAGCGTACTACTACACCACTTGCATGGAACGGTACGAAACGATTCTTGCACGGAACGGTGAACGGTTTGCACGAAACGCTGAACGGTCTGCACGGAACGGTGAACGGTTCGCACGAAACGCTTTGCACGAAACGCTGACCACTTTGTAGGCGTGGCTTGCACGCTTTGTGAACGGTCTGCACGATTTCAATATAATTGCAGTATTCTAGATATTTAAAAAAAAGTTGAGAAAGAAATGATAATGATTAATTTTAAAATGATTGCTCATGTACGACGCGGTAAATTTAATTTTTGCTTATTAGATCAATCACGTTGGAATGAAAACAAAATCATATCATCACGGAATATTGATTAATCAAATTTTATTGATTCATTGCTCTATAAAATTCATTGAAACTGAGTATGAAATGGTCGCGTTTGTTCCGCTATTTTTGTACATTCATTCTGAGTGTCGTTAAAATACATTTGCAATTTGTATTTTCCAGGCCTCTTCCTAAAGACCTGTGAATAAACCTACACATGTGTACGCATATGAAAACAGACAAAATGATATAAAGAAAAGTCTCGTCAGGAAAGATTGAAATATTTTGGGGCGGAAAGAGGGTTGTGAACGGTCTGCACGAAACACTAGGCATAACCTGCACGCTTTGATTTTTTTTCGGCAATATATGTTTCGTCCTGGGGTTAGTTTAAACAAGGAATAGTTTGATGACTTACGAACACGTTGGAATAAAAGGAAATGAATATGTATGGCAGGAGAAACTCCTTAAGGTTCCACAACTGTCCAGTGCCTAGCCAACAACATCAGCAACATCATCGAAATCGTGTAGACACCGACGCGATAGTTACAGAGCTGTGGAAGAAGATGAATATCGATCTGACAGACGATGACATTTCCCGATCCTATCCAATCGGCACACCCAACAAAAGTGGAAATATACAGATAATCTGCAAATTCAAAAATTGGAAAATCAAAAACAGAGTATACTCAGAAAAACGGAAACTCAAAAACACTAAAATATTCTTGACAGAGGACCTAACGAAGTACCGGCAGGAAATGATTCAGGAATTGGCCAAAGCAAAACGCGAAGGTGAAGTGAACTCATACTGGACGAATGACGGGAGCATCTTTGTGAAATTTGAAGAGAGGGGCCAAAACACCTGATCCGCTCCTTCAATGACCTTTACCACATTGTGTCAAGGCCAGGATCTGATTAATATGGACCTCCATACGTATTCATTATCACAGTCGCACTTTGATTTAGCATGCAATTGTGTTATTATCACTACCATTATATTATTATTATTATTAGTTCCATTTTGCATTGTATATATACGTACACCTGTACATGCATCTTTTTACTGATATATATGTACTCATTACAAAAACATTGTAACCCTCATTTTTCCTTCCAAAGTATGCTGTTCCTACCAGAAAATGTATATTTGTACATAACTTTTTTGTTATTTAACCTAGATGCTACCAACAGGCTTTTGATTTTGCCTAGGGATGAACACAGTCACTGTTTTCTTTTGTTGCTGTTTGTTTACCTTTTTTACTTTGTTCTTTCTTTTTTAATCGATATCAAAGGTCACATTGAAAATGTAAATGCAGTATGTGAATATACCATAGGTTTCGTTGCGGTAGGTTCCATGACAATACAATGTATGATTTTTTATTTGATAATGGGTAATACAATTGAACAATATCGAACCGCAATTGGACTATATTACTGTAAATGTAGATGTACAACCAAATCGCAGTTATTTCGCATGTCATTAGTTAATGATTTTGTCTATTTTCTAAAAGAGTGTCTTAAAAATTATATCTTTTGGAAAATCATACGTTTAACTGTTTAATGTCAAAAGGTGTGCAAGAGGTATTGTTTATGAATTACGTGTTTCAAATTATAAATATACTTTTGTTTTTATCGGGGGATGTTGAAACAAACCCAGGGCCATTTCATGTAACACAATTTACACTGGATATTTTCCACTTGAACGTAAGAAGCATTAGAAATAAGTTCGACAAGTTTTTGAGCTTCGTGTTAGACTATGATATTTTATGTTTCACAGAAACGCACCTGGACGCTTCAGTTATGAACGATGATATTTATATAGATGGATTTAAATCAATTTTTCGAAAAGATAGGAATTCACACGGTGGCGGTGTAATTATACATGTATATGCACCCGATTCATTTCGCATTGATAGACGTTATGATCTAGAACCTACGGATACCGAATGCATGTGTTTAGAAATAGGTGATCCTACCTGTAATATTCTTCTATGTTGTGTATATCGTCCTTCGAGCGCCGAAAATTCATTTTGGAAAAAACTCGAATGGTCCATTGAAAAGGCTGCTGAATTATCGGATAAAATCATAATTCTAGTGACGTAAATGTAAATTTCTTAAATCTCTCAAATACAGACATAGTTAATGAAATCCTTCTAAAATATTCCTTAGAAAACACGATCCAAGAAGCTGCAAGAATCACGCAAAACACGGTTACTCTCATAGACTTAATTCTTGTTAGTGAAGCTATACAAGACGATGTATTGAACTCAGGGACAATAGCTGTAGAAAACACTCTTAGTGACCACAAAGGCACATACATCTATCTTAAATCACATTCACTCCAAAACCAGTCATATGAGCGTAAAGTTTGGTTATACAAAAATGCAGATTTTGATACACTAAATACACTCTTACATAATTCAGATTGGAACAAACTTATCAATGACGCGAAAAATATAGATCAGGCGGAAAGAAATTTTTCTACAACTTTCTTTAACCATGTAAAACAATACATTCCGGAAAAAACAATCACCATCAGACCTAAAGATAAACCATGGTTCGATTCAGCACTGCGGAAAATAATTCGTCTAAGAAACCGTGCGAGAAGTAAAGCGCTCAAAACAAAAAACAATTCTGATTGGGATATTTTTTTTTAAAACTACGTAACAAAGTTAACAATATGAAAAAAATAGCGATATCAAACTATCATAATAATATAGAAGTCAATCTTACTGATGCAGGTATCAAAAGTTCTAAAATATATTGGAAACTTCTGAAAGATATATTTAAAACTAAACCCAGGACCGAAATATCACCGATTTAGGATATCAAAGAAAATGGCGATGTACATATACATGTACATATATTACATACAGCGATACCGACAAGGTTGAAGCGTTGAATAATTTTTTTGCGTCGATTTCATCAGTACACGAAGATGAACCTACACTTCCAGTTTTTTTCTTTATTTTGTAATAATGTATTCAACAGCATTAAAATTGTGGAACAAGATATTATTGACATAATTTCTATTCGCCAGGTCAACAAGGCTGTAGGGCCAGATAAAATAAGCCATACAATCTTTAGTGTCTCAACCCCGTCGTGTTTTCTGTTTAATCGGTCTTTAAAAGAATGTGCATTTCCTAAATAATGGAAGGTAGCTAACGTACTTCCTTTGTTTGAAAAAGGTGACCCATCAGTATTGTCAAATTATAGACCTGTATCATTGTTGAGTTGTGTTGGTAAAATTATGGAACGTGTTATTTTTAAATATGTATACAATTATTTTCACTCAAATGATCTTTTTTACAAATACCAAGCTGGTTTTTTACCTGGTCATTCAACTGCCTATCAGCTTATTGAAACATATGATCATATAGTGAAATCCATAGATGAGGGCAAATGTTGCTGTATGGTGTTTTGTGATTTGTCAAAGGCCTTTGATCGTGTATGGCATAAGGGACTTCTTTTTAAGCTACAAACTTATGGAGTGAGTGGTAACTTATTACAATGGTTTCAAAGCTATTTAAATTTCAGAACTCAAAGGGTATTGCATAGAAATGTAATGTCTAATTTCAAACCTTTACATGTTGGAGTCCCTCAAGGGTCCGTATTAGGTCCTCTTTTATTTTTGATATATGTCAATGATGTTGCTGAAAATATGTCAAGTTTATGTAGGCTTTACGCTGATGATAATTCTTTGCAGAACTGTTCTACCAATATCTATGATATCCAATGCGTGCTGAATAATGATTTACTTCGGCTTGAACGATGGTCTAAACAATGGCTGTTAAATTTTAATCCTTCGAAAACAAAAGCCGTCTTCTTTCGTACACAGAAAAATACATGTTTCCCTTGTCTACATTTTCAAAATTGCAATTTAGATTTTGTATCAACACTGACAACACATAAACACCTAGGTATCACTTCCTCACATGATCTCATATGGTCAGCTTACATTGATTCGCTGTTAGCCAATGCTTATAAAAAAAAACTTGGACTACTTAACAAATTACAGTTCAAGGTCAGTTCGAAAACTTTAGCTATTTTATATACTACTTTCATTAGACCTCCTCTAGAATATGCATCTGAAGTATGGGATGGGTGTTCAAATCAAGATTCTGAAAAACTACAGTTAGCAACAGCAAGATTGGTTACTCTGGAATCTCTATATTTCGAAACTGGGTGGGAACCACTTCTTGTTAGAAGATTGACAAAATTAAGAGAAACTATGTACAAAATTTATCACAATATGGTACCGAGTATCTGAAAGAAATTTTACCAAATATTCGTTCACATGAATCAAATTAGGTTACAAGACAATCGCAAAATTATCATGGCATTCCTATGCAGATTAAACATCTATAAATCATCTTTTGTATCAAGAGGGGTACGTGAATGGAATTCCTTGCCCCTAGGAACAAGGCAATCTACGACACTAAGCTCGTTTTAAAAAAAATTACGCCTTCAAAAATCGCACCTTCCATCCTTTTTTTCTTTCGGAGAACGCTAATGGAACGTAATCCATACGAGACTAAGACACAAATGTGTATTGGATATATATTTATTTAGATGTAACATCACTGACAGTCCTTTGTGTACTTGTGGTAAAGTAGAAGATGCTTACCATTTCTTTTTCTCATGTGCAAACTACACCGCCCCAAGAAATGACCTATTTAATGCTATTTTTAGAATGGATAATTTGCATATAGTAGACACGCATGTATTATTATAGGGAGATGACGCAATCAGTACCACAGAAAATGAAGAATTATTTTCCTATGTTCAGTTATTTATAAAGAGATCTGCTCGTTTTTAGTTGATGGAATTTACATAGCGATTACTTTGTACGTACTACATGCATATATTAATCAATTGTACATACATGTATATATTAATCAATTGTTCTTATACATGTATATCTACAGATATAATTATTAATATAATTGCTTTATGAAAGCTAATCATTTTTGACCTTTGATATACCTTTGTGTTTCATTTCTTGAACATTATCATATATGTAATTAATTGTAATATAGGAGAGGGCGTTCTAAGTTTTAAGAACTTGTGCTCAATCCGTTTGTAATAACATCCAGACAATAAAATATGTTCAAATCAAATCAAATCAAGGAAATGAATAGTTTTTAACTTCGGAAATAAAGGAAAAAGATGCATAGATTGTATCATCATGGAATATTTATTAGTCAACTTTATTTATTCATTGCTCTATTTTAAAATTCATTGAAAAAGTCGCGTCTGTATCGCTATTTTTGTACATTCAATCTGAGTGTCGTTAAAACACGTGTGCAATTTGTATATTCCAGGCCTCTTCTCAAAAACAGATCTTTAATAAACCTATACATTTTTACATACGTGTATGACAACAGATGAAATGATTTAAAAATTTCCCGTAAGACTGGAACATATTTTCGGGCAGGAGGGGGGGGGGGGGGGGTGCATCTTGACAGTCGATGAGAACCTGTCACCTTGGAGAAGAAGGGAAGATACAAAACAAAAAGAAACAATCAAAATAGGATTGAAATAGACTGAAAAATAAATCATATAAATGAATAGATAAACCAAATAATGACCAACTACAGTAATGATCAACAGATATATGCGAGCGGATCTAACATCCAATTTTAATTAGATTGTTGCATTTGCCTCAATTTTAAACTTATAGAAATCTGCATTCATTTTTGAGAGACAAAAGATATAAGCAACTCTTTTGTCACATTTCAATTGCCCCCGCCGATTTTCACACCTTCCGTACGAATGTTAATTTCAGATACCCGGATAAACTGACCTCTATTGTGGTAATAAAAAAAATAGGACCTTGGAATTTGCGTAAAATATACAAGTTATACACAAGTCGGTCTTTGCTTTATGCAGACAGTTCTGATAAACGATTTTGATGAAAATATTTTTTATTTAAAAAGAGAAACCTGATCATACAAATGTAACAAGACAAATAAATTATTCCTATATACATAAATAAAAAATAAAAAGATAACGAGGGCACAGACATACATGTCTCTGCACTTGCTAGAAACTACCAAGGGTGAGAAAATGGTATCGGATTTTGCTCTGCCTGGTGGTTTTATAATACATGTAAACTGTTTTCTTCCTATTATTTGCAGATTTTCACTGTTAAAAGCCCGTCTTAGAAACATTTTGAAATAATTGGTAAAATTCCCAACAATGTGTACCTGTCCTACATCCCATTCCGAAATGATTTGCACGGTCTGTACGTTTCTAACGGCGTGGTTTGAACGATCTGTACGTTTCTATGGGCGTGGCTTGATCATGCACGGAACGATTCTTGCACGAAACGATTTGCACGGAACGGTGAACGGTCTGCACGAAACGGTGAACGGTCTGCACGGAACGCTGAACGGTCTGCACGGAACGGTGAACGGTTTGCACGGAACGAAACGAAACGCTTTGGAGGTGTAGTAGCACGCTTCAGGGTCTGTGAGGACCACATAAAATTAAATTGATGTTATGATACATCTGTAAAATACCCATAGATATTTTTTTGGCAATACAAAAATTTTAGCATTCAAAACTGCAGTACTTCCGTCAAGTATAGGAAAACCTACATGTACCTCCCGACTTGACGGAAAAGGCCAATTCCAGGGGACCTAACAGGGTAGCACGTGATGGTACAAGTCAGTTTGATTTTTTATCGGACTCAGTAATGTTTCCAAAACGAGAGAATTAAGAAAAGTTCTGTATGGTTTGTAAAAACAGCTCTTAGTGTATAATAAAAACAATTAATGTTATGGAGTTTAATTTGTTCATTGGCACATAGAACTTTACATGACAACATCTTCATGTCAGCAACGCTCAACAAAATAAGTAATTATTTACTATATTGTTATTTATATCTTATAATGGACATCATTTGTGAAGTTATACTTAAATATTAATTCCAGCTTTTGAGCATCAATATTTTGTTGCCAGATTTATATAATTTAGCGGCAGATGCAGAAAATTTTCCTCCCAAGAAAAGGGAGGGGGTTGTTGAAGACCCAAAAAAAGGCAAAGACGATTACCGCAAACGGTATAACATACGCAGGTTTATGGAGCGCCAAATTAACATAAACTCAAATAATTGAAGATATCTTCAATTATTTGAAGATATCATCAATTCATTTGATGCGCGCAACAATTGAATTAAAGATCTCTTCAAATAATTAATGATATCTTCAATTCTGAATTATTGCGCGCATTAATTGAATTGATGATAGCATTAATTCTTCAGCTGAATTGATGCCGCTTTAATTGAATTAATGATCTCTTCAAATAAATTAATGATATCAACAACTGAATTGATGTGCGCTACAATTCAATTGAAGAGAGCAATAATTGATATCATGCGCACATTAAATCAATCGATGAGAGCAATAATTGAATTGATGCGCGCATTAATTCATTTGATGAGAGCAATAATTGATTTAATGCGCGCATTAATTCAATTATTGTTCTCTTCAATTGAATTAATGATATCTTTAATTCATTTGAAGAGAGCAATAATTCTTTTAGAGAGAGCAACTATATAATTAAAGATATCTTCAATTCAACATATCCACAATTGAATTAATGATATCTTTAATTGAATTGTTGCTCTCTTTAAAAGAATTGATGCGCGCATTAATTCCTTATACAAAAGCATTGTAAATGATTTAAAGATATCTTCAATTGAATTAAAGAGATCACCAAATTATTTATACCGAGCTCTAAATTAATTATTGCGAGCAATATTTCAACTAAATTGATGCTCTCATCAAATGAATTGAAGAGAGCAATAATTGAATTAATGCGCGCATCAAATCTATTATTGCTCTCATTAATTGAATTAATGCGCGCATCAATTAAATTGATGAGACCAATAATAGAATTGAAGCGCGCATTAATTCATTTGATGAGAGCAATAATTGATTTAATGTGCGCATTAATTCAATTAAAGAGAGCAATAATTGAATTGATGATATCTTCAAATAATTGAAGATATCTTCAGTTATTTGAGTTTATGTTAATTTGGCTCTCCATACAGGTTAGACCTTCGAACAGTACAATATATATGTATCCATGATGAGTAAAAATACAGAAAACTATTTGACCAAATTTTAGCCCAATAGGTCACGGTTCAACAATCAAGTTAAATGTGAACTAATTATGTATTTCTCTGAGAGGGAGGTTGTAACAAAATTTCAGGGCGATACCTGTATAACGAAAAAATATCTGGAAAACTGTTTGACATACTTTTACCCCTAAATTAGGTCTTGGCGCACCAATCCAGGTGAAATGCAAAATGAATTTATATTCTTCCGAAAGGAAGCTTGTAACTATATTTCAGGACAATATCTGTATCCATAGCGAAAACAACCTTGACCTTTGACCTTGAAAACCAATATGTATCCTCCGCCTGGTATAAGGTGTGTGTGTGTGTGTGTGTGTGTGTGTGTGTGTGTGTGTGTGTGTGTGTGTGATTTTTGATTGTGTAAACGTGCAAAATGTATGGAAATAATCAGTAATTTCATGGAGTTTGACGTAATGTTGGATTTTTCTCTGTCAGAAATGAAACCACGGTCGTGTTCAATTTACATTTAGTCTTTATATAGCTCTAAAAATATACAAATATGAAATGTATTGTAGACTTGAAAATATTGATGAAACATCTGAAGGATTTTTGTGCAACTTAGAAGCCTGTATTTTACAATATTCAGAAGTATTATTTGTTTCTGGAAATGCAAAGGATTCTCTATTTTTCAAAACGACATTAGCTAAATTTAGAGAATATAGATATTGAATGTCATAATCTTACCCGGCCTCTGACGGAGTGTGTCCCCCAGTTGAAAACCAAGAGGATACTCTTATGGGTTACTAGTATTTGTATGTATCCTCTAGCATATATGTTCCTTACAATTAACACCGATTATCACTATTACTGCTTATAACTACTAAAGGTGTTGCTTTGAACATATATATACTATCGGAAAAAGAAACACAAGTTTATTTTCCAAAGGTATTATTTTACATAATTCATTGATGATTAGTTAATACTAAGATGAATGCATTTTGATGATTTTTGCTGTCATATTACAGACGACGTTTGCATGGCTTCAGTCACTGCTATTACTTGCCGACAAGGAGGTACTCACTTCTATCTACCATAGGGATGTTTGCAGTGTGTACGAAGTACCGTTCTGGACGGATATTACTCCACTCCTGAATAAGGGCCCACAAACAACGAACGGGTGAATATTTCCAGTATTCGCAGGTTTTGGGAAGAAAAAAAATCAACATTTAATGTTCAACAGCGAGTCATTAAAGGTCATAGAAAATGATAGTTTATGTAAAATTAATTTATTCAGGGAAGTCAGTATACATGTATATGTATTCAATTTAGATAAAACAATAAATGTAATTTTTATGCAAATGGAGCAAGAGTACAGCGGATTAAATTTGCTACCTTTTAAAATTTTAAAATTCAAAGCTTCCCGACTTGTCTCCCTTTGCTGATGACGTAAGTTACAGTCAAGTTTATGTACATATGTCAAACTTCTGTCGCATCATGCCTCAGTGTGTCGCATCCAACTATACTGTAAGGACACATAAATATCTTTCTACGTATAGTTTCTCTAGGTGTCCAAATTTCGACGAATCAGAAGTCTCAATTATGTTCAAAACATTTCATCGAAAATCCCAGGTTGGCAGAAATTTGATAATACAAAAAAAATAAATAAATAAATAAACACTGAATTTGATATACCAATTTGGGAATGCCTAATAATTTTCAATTCAGTTTACAAAAAGTCTTCAAATTATTCTTTTACAGAACAACTATTCAACATCAATATACAAGTAGATATTGGTATACATTTGTATATACATGTACATAACTATGTTCAATATGAGGTCGATTTGTGTACGTGCGACTTCCTGATGCATGATTCTCTAAGTACCTAGAAAGCACTTTAACACGAGGTCACGTACAGAGATATTGTTTCTGCATTAACATTGAGAGATAGGTCGTGTTGGTTTCCTCTCGAAAATGGCATTTAGACGTTATCCTGATTGCGAGGGTATTGTTAAAAGAGGCAATGTTTTACCATTTGAACCACCCAGATTAAGGAAAATCGATAGAAGTTTTGAACTTATATGCGTCTCCCAGTCCGTTCACTTATTTGAGAAAGATAAGGTTATCAATAAGAGAGTTTATCATGTAAAGTAGGTGCCGCAACCGATTTAATAAAACTTCCATACAAAAATGGACGCGGTGGTAACAACAGGTATATTGCTGGTGTTTCTTATACCGCAGGTGAGTTGTTATTTCAATAAGTATTGTACTAAGAATGTCATTAGGTCAGAAATCTTCATAATTCTCAAGTTCTCATTAACATTAGATCAGGCTTCGGGGCCATGAAAGGCAGAGAAAGGAAAAGAGACTGTTCATATGATCAAAAGTGAACCATCTCGGTGCCATGTCTCCGGAGTCTGATCACTAGAATCTTGCCAACATTTCAATGGTCCTTTGGGATACCAGTGCTTTTATGCCTACACGTATTTCCTTTTGAAATATGTAAAAGGAAGAAAATGTTTGCCACATGAACAGAATTATAGCAGTTTTTTTTTAAAAACCTAATACACTGGTATCTTAATACTGCAGTTAGTGTATGCTGAAGTGTACGTTGCAATTTCAATGAAATCCTATGAGAATCCCAACAATCTCGTTTCTCTGGAGCAAGGACTTAGCCATGACGTAATCTGCTGCAACCGAAAACCAGACAAGAGTAACTGCACCGTCGCGTGCACTCCGTTTATCCGCATCTGCCTGTAGTAAGTAATACATATATACATGTAGTTTAGTAGTTTGTACGTGAAGTATTTCACTATTGACTCATTATCATCAATACATATGCCTTCATTATCTATATACACTTACACTTAGATGTAAGTAGCCTGTTGAAAACATCCATCAAGGTATTATTAGCTTATGCTATCCAGTGATTTTGTTCACGTGGTGTACTTTAATAAGCTGTATGCCAATACACGAATCAAGTCTCTAACGATAACACGCGTGTGAAAGGAAAGAGATAATATCGGCATTTTGTTCAGCTAGTGGAATCCTCAACTGTCTCCAATTAAAGCCAAACACGGAGTTCCAAATATTTCATTTATTTGTTGATTCAACAGTTATTCGAGTTTTAAATTTGATTGTCAAACAATACAAGACTCTGACGAGCAATTTGTAATTTAAACACTCATTTTGTTCAAAATGAATTGTATAATCGTCATTGTAACATTTTCAGCAAATCATTATAATTCTAGAAAACAGTATTACGACTTCATCGATGAACGAGTTTAAGAGTTTCTATAATAATTATATGACAACGGTACTTATCGAAAAACCTGTAGATAAGATAAATACATTGTTTGGAAGTACCACAAACATTTTTGATAAGCAGACAATTTTAACTCATACTTTCGATCGTATTTGTTGTTAATATGACGTCACAATGCACTGTGTTACATTTATTGCGTTATATTTTTATATTCTTATGAGGCAGAATTTATTCAAAAGCTACACAAGAAGAAAAAATCTCTTGCTGTGGTCTTCAATTCGACATTTAAATATATCGATGTTTTATCTACGAGGGAGAGTCAATAAGTAACCAGCCTAACTTATTTCCCGTTGAGATCCACCTCTTCTTTTTCGATATAATTGCCCTCTAGTGTGATGTACTTGGACCAACGGTGTTCAAGTGCTACCAGTCCAGAACTGAAAAAATCAGGGTCCTTTCCATTGACCCACTCTTCAACTGTCGTCACTACTTCTTCTTTAGACCGGAAATGGCATCTACGGGTATTCTTTTTTAAGTTTGGGAATAGGAAGAAGTAGCTAGGAGCTAGGTCAGGCGAATATGCAGGATGTGGTATTAATTCATATCCGTTTCGCTCTACAGCATCCATTGCAACTCTGCAAGTGTGGACTCTCGAGTTGTCCTGTTGCAGCAAAACAACTTTATAGAGTTTACCTCGGCGTTTTTCACGGATGGTGGTTCTCAGCTGGTCTAGCATAGTAAACTACATTTATTGTACTTCTCTTTGGTAAAAACTCTAACATAACAACGCCTTTTGCGTCTCAAAATACTGTGGCCATCACATTGCCAGCAGATGATTGCGTCTTGAACTTCTTTGACCTCAGGGACCCAGGCTCTACCCACTGACGACTCTGAGCTTTATTCTCTGGCTCATAATAATGAATCCTAAGTCTCATCTACAGTCACCAGACGCAAAGGAAAATATTTTGACCTAAAACGCTTCAAAAAGGCGGCGAGCTGTATACTGGTGCTCTGGTTGACATTTGCTCATCGCTGAGGGATTTGGGGAACCAACGGGCTGTTAGCTTGCGCATACCTAAACGATCATGTAAGATTGTTGAAACGCTTTTATGTGAAATGCTTAATTCCTGTGCTATTTATTCCACCTGAATTCGCCTATCAAAGTATACCAGATCCCGAACTTTCTTACACATTTCTTCGTCGGTGGCATCCAGTGGGCGTCCAGACCTGGTTTTATTTTCTAAAGACGTTCTACCGCGTTTGAATTCCCTTACCTAGAATTTAACCTGAGCATAATATGGTACAGAAGACCCATAAACATCGGCTAACTCGCCGTGTATTTTCTTGCCTGTTTTACCTTTTTAATACAAGTACCGAATTATAGCACTGTATTTAACTTTTGATGAAAACAAGCATGCCTTTGTATCAATAACCATGTTTGACATTCAATATCTTATTAAAGAATGACACGACATGCGTGCAATTTTGTACCCAGGTATAAAAAAAAAATGTATTAAAACAATGCATGAAAATCGTGACCGTCTCAGTCAATCGGAAATGGGATAGGCTAATTACTTATTGACTCACCCTCGTATGAACAATAATCTTTTCATTCTTGTTTATTCGATGTATCCCTGTGAACTCGAATATCCCCATGTCAAACTTTGATCTCCTATTGTGACCCTCCCGTACCCTTGGGGGCCATAATTTGAACAAACTTAAATCAACACTATGTTAGAAGCTTTTATGTAAATTTTCAACGTTTCTGGCGTGGTAGCTCTTGTGAAGATATTTTGAATGACCCCCTCCCTAGTTTTGCCTTTCCTTGATTAATTCCTCTTTGGAGGGATTGATTGATTGATTGATTGATTGTATGTTGTTTAACGTCCCTCTCCAGATTTTTTTCACTCATATGGAGACGTCAACATTACCAGTGAAGGGCTTTAAATTTAGGCCTATGCTCGGGGTTTACGGCCATTGAGCAGTGAGGGTTCTTTAGCGTACTGTGACACGGGACATCCGTTTTTAAGGTCATCTCCGAGGACCCGTGACATTCGCACCTGATGCCGAGCGTTTGTTGATGGAACTTTGGAGGGAACATGGCCCTTCCTTTGCATAAGCTGGATATTTCCTTTAGGCCAAAATAATATATGTCTGTTTCCTGTTAGCAAGGCATAAAAAATCCAGATACCAGTTTTGGTTTTTGTTAAAATTATGTTTAGGGGGTTGTCTTATGCAACTTCAAGAAATGGACATAGACTATGAATTTTAATTTTAATTAAATAACAAGAGTTGATAACGCATAAAGTATAGGTCATAATGCCAAACTTAAAAGTTAAGAAATCGGACCCTGGACAGGGGCGTCGGTAAGTATTTGATATTGGGGAGGCGAACTGGATAGATACCGGGGGTGGAGATGGGGTCTAACTAACGTGTTCTCACTTGAAATCAGCTTTCCACCTGAATCTTGATATTTTTTCCAATTCTTTCAGTCTTAAAGTCACCACCACCAAAGTTGTTATACTTTTGCCCGGAAATAAGAAAAGAGATTAAGATTTTAGTAATAAAATATTATTTTCACAAATGTCGTGTTTTGTGTAATTAATGTATATGAATGTATATAATTTCTATACACGTAATATATTAAGATTTGTTTCCTTTTAAAATAACATAGAGTAGGTAAATAATTATTTCGATATTATAGTTACCTCGCCGTAATGTAACCATGCGTATGGTAGTTGAAAGAACGCAGTCTTTCGGATATGACCTTAAAAACGGGCTTTCATCTTTGTTGACCATAAACATCTAGGCAGCACTCGAGTTGCACTGTACTGATATAATCATCGACTTCTCACTGTGATGACTGCATTATTTGAATGTTAATTACAGTAATCGGGTTAGCTCCCATGCCTCTGTGAGCTGCCATGTTCTTTGTTTTTGACCGGTGACGGTAGCTCAGTGGTGTGAGTTCGAGTTCCGTCTGTGCCATGACCGAGTCAACCCTAAGACACGAAATACGTAGTTATTGCTCCTTCGTCAAGCGTTCGGCATTTAGAAGCCAGTGTCACGCATTATCTCACCAGAGGGCGCTTTACGGAAGCTTTACATACACCCCTGTCAACGCTTGGAATTACGTGATAATATAATAACTTTTCATAGCTCACTGGCAGTTTAATAAGTTCATATTTACCATTTAGTTGTTTCTCTTATTTCACAAGTTTTATCGTATTTTTCCAGCCTTTCTTACTTTTGATTCCATGTTTACATTAAAATCTTCACCACGTGGATGTCCTACATTCATACGCATATTAGGAAGTAGTTCCAAATTTAGGATCAGAAAACGGCGTGTTAATAATAATATGTAGTGGTGGTTGCAATGTACAAACCATAAGCCTTTTCATGCATCAATAAAATGTTTATCATCATCTATGATTCTAAAAAATCTCATTCCGTGATATAAAAAAATACTCGATCGATCCAGAGAGAGAGAGAGAGAGAGAGAGAGAGAGAGAGAGAGAGAGAGAGATGGTACTTATTATGAAAATGCATAGAGCACATCTGGACTAATCCGTCCTGATATTCCACAAAAATGTTTAATCTCATTACTCGTTTATTTATATCAGATGGCGAGGGGATGTTCCGCTTAGCCGTACTTGTCAGATAACTTTCACTAATTCTATCAATTCAATTCTTTATTGTCCTTGAGTTATGCACTCATCGAATACATCTAGTACATATACATACTATATATATATATATATATATATATATAATTCAGGGCTCGCGCTGCCCATCGCGATTGTCGCATTTTGCGATTTTTCAGGAAAAAATGCGACAGAAATTCCCGAAATGCGACACAGACATTTCGTATTTTAGAAATCGCGGCGCCATCTTCAATTTCAGCTGTTGGCATCCAAACACCCCAAACAGCCTCGGGGCTGTTTTACCTGTGCAGAATGTGGATACCCTGTCACATGGGGACAATAGACCAAGGGGTGTCCTGTTTATTTAGCAGTTTGCACAAGACAAAGGGTTGATCCTCTGTGTGCAGGAAGGTGTGAATGAAATGAACTTTGCACGTGCGAGTCTCTTACATATCCTAATGAATTAGAAATAACGTATTCTGTATACTGGGGAGAGATAACCCCGAGTCATTACTGGGGAGCTACCTGTTTTTGACTGGGTGGAATAAAAAGCGTGTGACTGTGCACACAAGCTAGTTAATGGAAGATATTTCGGTGTCAATAAAAACATATAAAATTTAATTTGTCAGTTCATCACAGTACAAAAACAATTTCATCTAGAAAGTTAATATATATATATATATATATATATATATATATATATATATATACAATATATCTAATTGTATAAGGTAACAACGGTTGAGTAGACAGGATAAGATAGGAGGAGAAAATATTACAAATATAAGATAATATACATGTAATCACATTATGAGATGCACATGTTAGTAGAAAAGTACTATAATTACAATATTGACGTACAACGCTAAAGTTCGTATTTTCACAGCTTGTACAAAGAATTTTCCCAAGTTAATGAGTTCTTTAGTATTGTCTACGCTAAGGAGCTTAACTAATTTAAAGACACTTGGTTTTGTGTAATAGAAACCCTTTAATATATTTCTTTCTCAAATCGATGTAAAATGGACATTTCAGGACAAAATGAAAATCTTCTATATCTATTATAATCACATAATTTACAAAGCCTCGCAGTCCTTAAAATACTGTTATGCCTGCCTTTTTCAATATTCAAAGAATGTGAAGACGTTCTGAATTTAATGATAATTTGTTTCCCTTTTAAGTTGATTGGTCTTTTGAGATATGATTGTAAATCAAAAGTTACCTATTAAATGTTGATAAAAAAACACTTTTTGGTGAACTTGAAAGAGACGACATTAGGTTTTGTTTGTAAATATCCAATATTCTGATTTCTATCATTTTATAATCTTTGAGCTGATTCACACACGACTTTTCAAACAAATATTCTAAACCAATGCTTGACAGATCATGTTTTACATTAACAATCCAGCCGTCATTTTTTGCAATCATAATTATTTTCATAACAATCCTTGAAAATACAGTTATTCTTGGTTTTGGTTTTTAACCAGAATTTAAAAATTCTCAATTTCCTTCTAATTTAAAGTGGAAATCTGCCAAGTTCACAATATACCATACTATTGTTGGTTCTTTTGTTTACCCCTAACATTTTTTTTTTTACAAAAAGAAAGATGCATCTTTTCAATGTCCGCAGTACTAGTGCTTTATGAAAACCCCAAATTTCACATGCATATGAAAGAATACTGTGTACTTAAGTATCAAAAATTGAACATTGCGTTTCAACATTAAAATAATGCTTTCTCAAGATATTAGATATTGCAAAAAGTGCTAAATACGTCCTTGTTCAGCAACATGGTTTTGCGTTTTAAAAAAATTGTCATTGCAATTAAACAACATACTACATACTTAAATGTATTTACAACTTAAAGACATAGATTATTATACATCCATATCTGAGTTTCCATAATTTTCACACTATTTCTAAAAATAACACCCTTGGTTTTTGACACTTTCACAATGAAATCCCATTCATTAGAATAACTTTGGAGAGAATTCAACATACTTTGTCTCCGATATACCTACGATGTCGTCAGCATACATTAGTAAGAAAATATTAATCAATTGCAATACCATAGGTGGACAATTGTTACTAACTCAAAATCTTTACATAAAGAGCAAAGAATAATGGCGATAACATCTCGCCCTGCATAAGACCCATTTCATTGCTAAGATATTCACACGAATTTAACACATTATTTCACACTGATGTACAGAGATTGAATAACTTGAAGCAGTTTCCCTCGAATATCAACATTAAACAATTCTAAATAGTCGCCAATTCAAAAAATGGTGTGACACTTCATTTGAATAAACTTGAATACTCTTTACTCAAGCATGTTTTATAAAATGTTTGGCTAAACTTAGCCGTGTGAATCTGAAAGAGAAACCGGAAATGTTAAAAGTTTACGGACAAAATGTGATCTGAAAATCTCGCTTGAGATTTCAGCTGAGGTGAACTAAAAACCTTATCCGAGCATACTCTACGAAAAGCATAATGTGGTCTTATAACAAGTTTGATGCTCTTTTATGCAACAAAGTGTTTTTACATTTACCAGCTATTTATGATAACCCTACAAATGTTTAGTCTATTGGAAATTATAAATCTACATCTATGTATACATTGCCAGAATTTCCTAATTCACACAGAAAGATAATGAATGCATTGTACATAAGAAACTCTTCTGAATTCTCACATGATTTTGATTTCTGGAGAGATGTTGACAACTGGTCAAACATTCTTAACATGAGAATGGACATTGCTATGAAAACTACCTGTGAATGAAATATACTTGGTTACATAGTGTAGTAGGTAAACTGTGCAAATTGAATTTGTCGTTGATTTTACTATTTTTATCAAGTGAAACCTAAAAGGTCAAACATGCACTTGTGCTTTCTCTTGAGCGAAGATTCCTCCATGGTTCAGTTTTAAGAGGTAGAGAACATTTTTTATGAATTGCTACGCTTCATGCCAGCATGCCCCACGAAGCGTTCTCTAGCGCTCCTCGGCTGAGATTCGGCTCGGCTGAATATTTGGACTGACGCCTTAACCGAATCTTGGAGCAGTCCTTCATAATTAATGTCTGGAAATTTACTTTCAGCTTCAGTCGGTTCTAGCAATTAATGTGCACTTAGGTGACACTGCTGTTCCCTTCAATTAAGTGATTTGATTGTTAAACTAACTCTCTATCACTATTAATTTTGCTTTGCTTACCGTCTTGTTATGAAAATCCCAAAATGAAAATAGTTACCAAATTTTCCGTTCAAATGATGACTTCCATGCCACAATATTTTATCTCTCGAAATTGAAGAGTTCATATAGTTTGTTTTATCTAGTTACTGATACATTGTGTCTCCACATACCTACTTGTATATCGCAAATTTAAAAAAAACACTATAGGAACTCTTCAATTTCGGGAGATTGTGGTTGTTTTTTTTTATATGGAATTAACATACTTAGACGGTAAGTAATGCAGCATTAATAGTGATTCCAATATGGTTTAATAGCTGCAGCTGAAAGTAAATTTCCAGACATAATTACATGTACGTATTATGAAGGACTGCTCCGAGATTCGGTGAAGGCATCAGTCTAAATATTCAGCCAACCCGAATCTCAGCCGAGATTATAGCGCTCAATGAAAAGTATGCTGGCTTAAAGCGTTGCAGTGCATACTCTCATGCGTTTTCAGATTTTATATTTACATTCTACTTTCATTTCTGTCGGAATTCTCAGCCATTGAAATAGACATACGATATTTATCTATATTCATACCCACATCATTTACAATTAAAACGCATTCATGAGGAAACGGCAACCAATTCAATTGATAGGGATATCAAAGGTAAAACATTGGACATATATATATATATATATATATATATATATATATATATAATCCTATTTTAACCGAAGTATATTTCATTTCAGCGAAACTAAAAACAAGACTTGTGTTAAAGAACTAATAAGTAGTTCTTTGGATCGAAGCCCGAACATAACCTTCACTGACAGAGTGGGAAATCTGACAAATCCGATCGTTCTTACGATACCCAACTGGTCGGTACGTTAATTTGAAGCTTTAAACAAACTACTGTCATATTATCTATTATATCAGCTTATCAAATCTTATTCTAGTTATCTATTCTGCAGGCTAAAGATCACTACAATATTCAGATTAAATTATATGACAGCGGATCAACTTTTGAAACAATATATAAACACGAACAGCATGTGAGCGACTCCCATGCTGACAACGCTTTAGATGCCGTCGAATACATAAGCAATATTCCATACCAGCCAACTGGTGCCAGGTACGTATCATCTTCTCTACCATGACGCATGTACGTATCTTGTAACCACGCGAGTGGTGACTTCTCCATATGAGTAGAAAATTTTCCGAAGGGACATAAAAGAGTAAAACCGAGATAAGATATGTATATTTATTGCATGTTGTATTATTTCAGTCCCTTTCAATTCACCATATATCTACTTTTAAGGGGGATTTAGATTAATTTCCATGGCAATTATATAGAACACTGCATAAGTGTTGTATAGAACTCAGGACAGATTCACACGTTTCAAACGTGGCTGAGACCCATGTTTATACTTTCCCACCCCAAATAGGGGGAAGGGTTGAGAACTTTGAATACCCCAAAATGGCAAAATTGACAATGTTTGTTAAGAACGTTCACCGAAAGGGGCGGTTTAGACCCCCCGTAGTCCCCTTTAGATCTAAAACTGGTACTAATGATTCAAATGGACTTACAGGATGAAGATTTCCTACCGTTACTACGAATGTGGTCCATCCCCCGACGGGCACCTGCAATGTGACAAAGATGGCCATGCCGTCTGTGCTACGAATTTCTACGGTCCGTCCTGCAACATTCACTGTGTTGTCTTTCCTGGCCTGAATATGGAATGTGACAAGAACGGCACTGTAGTATGCAAAGATAATTATTTTGGTGGCAATTGTACGACATTCTGTGATCCACCAGTTCATGGATTCTGTGACATCAACGGTACAGCTCACTGCAATGAGAATTATTACGGAGAAAATTGTGATAATATTTGTTTCACACCTGGAAATGGAACCGGATACTGTGACTTGAATGGCACACTGATTTGCAATCTAGGTATATGTTTGCATAAAATGTATCAATATTCATCATCGTACAGTGCTTTTACTAAAGGAATACAAAATCTATTATTTATACAATGACGATACATGGTATATTCAATTTTAAGCATTACATATCACTTCTATGCGTTCTCTAATTGCAAACATCATTCAACGTCTACCAGTTTGTGATAGCTTTGATAGATTTAACCTTTATTTCAGGTTGGACCGGGAAAAATTGCTCAACAGTTCAGAAAATATGTGAACATGGCTTGTATGTTGAAGGTAAGAAAACCCCGACTGGATATAAATGTTACTGTGAGTCAGGATGGAGCGGTACACGATGTGATCTCGATATTAATGAGTGCAACGAGACTTCGATGTGTGTTAATAGGGTTCGATGCGATAATCATCCAGGTGGATATTTATGCATTTGTTCAACAGGGTGGGAGGGTCAAAGTTGTGATAAAGATATAGATGAATGCAGTCGACATCCGTGTCACCGAGGAAACTGTTCGAACATACCTGGTAATTTTAGCTGCTTCTGCGATAGTGGATGGACTGGTGACATGTGTGATACAGACATTGATGAATGCGGTTCCAATCCGTGTGGTAACAATGGGACATGTACAGATCTAGAGGGCAGCTATAACTGCTCATGTCCTCTGGGAATAATGGGAAGGAACTGCGAAACGAACATTGATGAGTGCACTAACATATCATGCAAAAACAATGGAACCTGTATTGATAAGGTAAACAACTTTACTTGCCAATGCAAACCTGGTTTTGTTGGTCGTTTGTGTGAGACAGAGATAGATGAATGTGCCAGTCTACCTTGTCAAAATAACGCCTCGTGTGTAAATGGAATAAACAGTTTTTCTTGCAATTGCTCCGAGGGATGGAATGGTACATTATGCGACACTGACATTGATGAATGTGCCATGGACATCTGTCAGAATAATGCTACGTGTATTAATGAAGATGGGAACTACAAATGCCAATGCAAAAGTGGTTTTTTGGGGAAAAAATGTGAAAATGACTTTGACGAGTGCCAGGCCAAACCTTGCATGCATGGTGGAAGCTGTAGGAATGTTATAGGTGGTTTTAGATGTGACTGTCCACCAAGTCATATTGGAGACAAATGCCAATACCAGAACTTTTGTAATTATAATCCATGTAAAAATAATGCCATTTGCATCAACAACAAAACTGAATTTGCTTGTAACTGCACTGAGGGTTGGTCTGGATTTGACTGTAATACAGATCAAGATGAATGCAACCTAAACCCATGTTTGCATGGTAACTGTTCTAACACTCCAGGTAGCTATGTATGTAACTGTGAGTCGGGATGGACTTCTCCTTCGTGTGATCAAGACATTGATGAATGTAAGAACAATCCATGTCAATATAATTCGACATGTGTCAACAGGAATGGTACATTTGAATGTCATTGTGCCAGCGGTTATACGGGGGAAAATTGCACCATAAACATTGACGACTGCCAAAATATCACGTGTCAAAACAACGCCACCTGTATAGACCTTGTAGACGATTTCTCATGTAACTGTTCCTATGGCTTTGAGGGAAGCTTTTGCGAGAATGAAACAAATGAATGTCTTAGTAACCCTTGCCAGAATGGAAACTGCACCGATCTTATTGGCGCTTATAAATGTTTCTGTCCGCCAGGATGGAAAGGCGTCAACTGTGAACTTGATATTAACGAGTGTGATCATGAAAATTGCTCTGGACAAGGGTTTTGTGAGAATACACCAGGCAGTTACTATTGTAACTGTACGCTAGGTTTTTCTGGCGATCGCTGTGAATCAAACATTGATGACTGTGCGTCACAACCATGCCAACACAATGGCAAATGTCAAGACATGGTGAATGACTTTTGGTGTAACTGTGACAACAGATACACAGGCAAAATGTGTCAGTATGAGGACTTCTGTAAATACCATCCATGTAAAAACAATGGTACTTGTAACCAAACTGGTAATGAGTTCACATGTCTTTGTCCGTCTACATGGTCAGGTTTGGCTTGCGAGGACGACGTTAACGAATGCGCTAACGCCACCACCCCCTGCAATGGGGGCAACACATGTATAAATAAAATTGGAGGTTATGAATGTTTATCCTGCAATCCTAATGTATGCGTTCACGGTAACTGTTCCATCAACAATAGCACATCAACTGTAGTGTGTAGCTGTATGCCTAACTGGGCGGGAGAGAGATGTGATGAACCCGATAATTGTACTCCCAATCGATGTTCAAATGGATACCGTTGTACCAATGAAGATGATGGTTTTCGTTGTCATGATCCATGTCGATCATCACCATGTAATAACAACGGTTCATGTCAAGCCGTCGGCGGAACTCATAACTGTACTTGCATGAGCGGTTTCATGGGAAGTAGATGTGAACAAACGGATTTTTGTAGCAGTTCTCCATGTCAGAATTCGGGGAATTGCACCAACGAACTCACTGGTTTTAAATGCACTTGTTCGAAGGGATACGCTGGAGAATCATGTAAAAAGATTGATTACTGCGAGCCAATTCCATGTCAGAACAACGGATCATGTGTGCTAAATCAAACCGGATCCCAGAATTACACATGTTTATGTACATTTGGATTTACCGGCCCCAACTGTAACCAGACGGATTACTGTGCTCCCGATCCTTGTGTTCACGGCAGTTGTTCGATCTCCAATACTACTTATCAATGCAGTTGTATGTCCGGTTGGTATGGGACGAATTGCGACTTTGAAGACTTCTGTCTTCGGACTCCATGCGCAAATAATGGAAATTGTACGAACAATAATCATACTTTTTCGTGTGATTGTCCAAATGGATGGATGGGTGATAATTGCACAGAAGACGATCCTTGTTTTCCTCAGAAATGTTTCAATGGAGCCACCTGCGTTCGATACAACGCGTCTTTCTATTGTCATTGTGCTCAAGGATACAAAGGACATAATTGTACGGATGATTTAGATGAGTGTCAAATTCCAGGATATGCTAATTGTCCTCCTTTCTTACCCTGCATAAATATTCCAGGATCATATCAGTGCGGGACAAAACGTGTGGGACATCCCAGATCATTAATCGGTATGTTTTAGTATCGAACTAAGAACTATTACATTTCAGTTCACGAAACTGTAGTTAAAGTATAAAGACTACATTTCCAGAAATTCTCAATTAAAATATTGCGTCAAGACAAGCTTTGAAATGCTCTAACGTTTTTTCTAAAACATCCGATAAATTATCTTTATTGGTGAAGTGTGTACAGTGTAACTGAATTGCATCTTTTGATTAGATTTCTTCATTACCCTTAATATGCTATGTCAATTTTTTATTTGCTTCAGTATACCAATTTACCACTACTTTTCAAATTTTTCATGACACAACTCCCAGTCCAAAATTATCCTAATGACATGTATTGCATAATTTATACTTAAAACATACATATACGTTAACAATATGTTCTAGGTAGAAGACATGACTTATTCAAGACCAGAATCGGGAAGCTGATTGTCAACAGTAACTACGAGTATTTTGTGACCGTTTTTAAGGAAGGTCTTGTCCACCATGATCTCTGTGCACGGGAAGTGGATGTTGATATTTCTGTATTGTCTATTGAACAGGATTTCATGTGAGTTGCCATCATAATATTTGCAGATTGATATGGAATTTTAACTAGACAGAGAACTGCGAACAATAGCATTGTTTCCTCGCCTACCCTCTGGTCAATGTTAAAAGTTATCATTTTAAAATGATTTTCTATGTCAATATGGATATGTTTATGAATTTTCACAAACGTTTATTTATTTGATAAAACAAATAAAGATAACTTTATAATTTGGGTTAAAATCGCGTATTTCACTATAGGAATCAATGGAAAACGGAAAATATTTCTAAAACATCTTCCCCGTGAAACACAGATACCTTTTTACAGGTTATATAAATTGTCATTTAGCAAATTTATACCAAAACTATTGTTCTTTCATGGGGTGACATATGTTTGCAGGCCAACATACAGCGAAAACGTTCACTCTGTGATCAATTGCAAATGAGGTTAATATGTGAAAAATGAAGATTAACCATTTTTTACTCAAGATGGTCATTTGTTGATACCAATAAGCATTTTGAAATATATGACATTTTACAGCCCGGCTTCAAGGAACATATCCCCCTATCAAAAGGAGTTGGAATTAAGAGCAATTAATTAAAACTGGTATTAAAGTTGATAATCAAAAAGTCAAAAAATATAATCCAATGCATGTTTACTATATTTATATTTATATTTTTATATTTATATTATGTTTATATATTATATTGTTATTATTTTTTGACTTTATTCTACCCCGATACCAAGAAAAAAGAATTTATTGAATATATATATATATATATATATATATATATATATATCCTGGTGTCACCGGTTTTCGATAGTGCAGTACTATTTTTATATATTTAATATATTCAGCAATTGTTTCTCACCTGAATTTTATCTGTTCTAATCAATTAACTCTATCTTATGAATATATGCTGTTTTTTGTTGAAAACTATCAAAATCCAGGTAGCATTTCAACTTTCGTTAGATCCGCCATAATCAAATTTGTTTTGACTGACGTCACCTATTTTCGATAGTAAGTATGGCGCGCTGTTAGTGTTAAAACAACATTAAATAGAATGATTCTTTTATTCTTATTTTTTCGACCAAATTGATTACATTAAATAATGAACAAATAAAGCAACTTCAAACAATTTTAAATAGTGGTGAAGGTCCTGAAGACACACACCCAATGTTATTACGCCCATTTATCATATTTTAAAGTTGTCTAGGGGACTTGGAAACATTTGGCAGTAACAATTCAGCATGGACACTCATTCTATATTTTATCGACTGGAAAGCATTGCCCAAGGCCTCTGGATCATCATTCTTATAATTTCCTCTCTGGATGGAAAATATCTGCAAAGAAATAAACAAGAAATCAATAAAAACAAATTTTAAAACAGAGAATTTTTTAAAAAACGCATGGTAATATGACTATAATGCGTTTCCATACTGTTCTCTTGAACCGATAGTTCACCCAAAGAGAGGCTTATCTATTTTTAGAACACAGCATTGAGTTTATTATCAGACGACAGCATAGGTGAAGAGGACGCTGTTTTCGACGGAAAATAATCAGATTTTCATTGTGGTTTTTTTGGCATTGGGAAAAATGGCGTTTTCAGAATAGATGCGCACAGAATTGTAGTCTTACCTCTTTGAAAAGCGTAATTCTCGATCTTTTTGGCTATCTGACACTTCTTGTTACTGACGCTGATTTTGGGAAAAACATTCCGAAAAATGACATTACAATTATCGAATGATCGTTAAAAATAATAACCTATCGAAATTAGGATACTATCGAAAATAGGTAACGGCACAATATATATATATATATATATAGTTTGTAAATAAAGAATTCGGTATTTGATACAGTAAATACATCCAATAATAAAAGTCAAGAAACACAAAACTCGAATAACATTTCACTGTTAGCGCTTTCGGCTTTAATGCCTCTTCAGACAGTTATAAAATGAAATAATATTGCTAAGTAACGTCAACATATCACGACGTAAGTAATTGTCCTTTGTGACGTCATAATAAATTACACTGGTAGCGGTATAATACACACAATATTAGACAAAACTTGGAAATCAATTACAGATTTCAGTTCAATGTAGTTTCAATTTTACACAGTTATTTTCTATTAAGTTTGGGATTAAACAATTTTATAAAGTATTCCTCCTTTGTAACTCTGGAAATTTCGCAGTCATTATACATTTTATAAAATGGAAATATGTTGAAATCTCCATGACCACAATTGGCAAAATGTTCGGAACATGGCGAATTTCTGATACTTGGATCGCGAATTTGCTGCTTGTGGACGCGCACACGGGCGTTCAGTTTGTTGGTTTGTCCGATATAGTTTTCATTACAGGTAGGGCAGGTCATACAATATATTACATTTTCGGATTTGCATGTCATGTTAGAATTTGGTGTTAATTTTTTGCCGCATTTAAGAATTTTTTCTCTGCCTTCCTCTAGATGATTGCATGTACCGCAACGTGAATCACCACATTTTTGCACGGATTTGGAATTTTCCGTAGTAAATCGGGCACGCGTTAGAATTCTCTTCAGATTAGGAGCCTGTCTTCTGCTGTTTTTTATTTGAGATTCTTTTATCAGGTTTTTGAGATTTTGGGATTGTTCTAATATAGGAAAAAATCTTCTAGCTGTTCCAAAAATATTGTGGTTGCGAGGGTTATGCGTAATTACAAAAGGAATATCGTTGTTTACATCGTTTTCTTCGTGTCGGGAGTTTCTTAAGATAGATATAGGTGTGTTCCGTGCTTTTGTAATTCCGTCATTAATGAGGTTTTCCGGATAATGTTGTCGCCGAAGGTATGCTTTCAATTCCTCCAGTCTTACAACATACAACATGGCTAGACGGATATGTACAATAATTATGGATACTTCATTACGGTCAAAAAGACTGGAGGAATTGAAAGCATACCTTCGGCGACAACATTATCCGGAAAACCTCATTAATGACGGAATTACAAAAGCACGGAACACACCTATATCTATCTTAAGAAACTCCCGACACGAAGAAAACGATGTAAACAACGATATTCCTTTTGTAATTACGCATAACCCTCGCAACCACAATATTTTTGGAACAGCTAGAAGATTTTTTCCTATATTAGAACAATCCCAAAATCTCAAAAACCTGATAAAAGAATCTCAAATAAAAAACAGCAGAAGACAGGCTCCTAATCTGAAGAGAATTCTAACGCGTGCCCGATTTACTACGGAAAATTCCAAATCCGTGCAAAAATGTGGTGATTCACGTTGCGGTACATGCAATCATCTAGAGGAAGGCAGAGAAAAAATTCTTAAATGCGGCAAAAAATTAACACCAAATTCTAACATGACATGCAAATCCGAAAATGTAATATATTGTATGACCTGCCCTACCTGTAATGAAAACTATATCGGACAAACCAACAAACTGAACGCCCGTGTGCGCGTCCACAAGCAGCAAATTCGCGATCCAAGTATCAGAAATTCGCCATGTTCCGAACATTTTGCCAATTGTGGTCATGGAGATTTCAACATATTTCCATTTTATAAAATGTATAATGACTGCGAAATTTCCAGAGTTACAAAGGAGGAATACTTTATAAAATTGTTTAATCCCAAACTTAATAGAAAATAACTGTGTAAAATTGAAACTACATTGAACTGAAATCTGTAATTGATTTCCAAGTTTTGTCTAATATTGTGTGTATTATACCGCTACCAGTGTAATTTATTATGACGTCACAAAGGACAATTACTTACGTCGTGATATGTTGACGTTACTTAGCAATATTATTTCATTTTATAACTGTCTGAAGAGGCATTAAAGCCGAAAGCGCTAACAGTGAAATGTTATTCGAGTTTTGTGTTTCTTGACTTTTATTATTGGATATATATATACAAACAATATATATATATATATATATATATATATATATATGTATGTATGTATGTATCTTTGTACGTATGTATGCATACATGTACGTATGTATGTATATATATATATATATATGTGTGTGTGTGTGTGTGTGTGTGTGTAGGTTTGTATGTACATGTATGTATGTATATATATATATATATGTGTGTGTGTGTGTGTGTGTGTGTGTGTGTGACTCCAAAATGCGATGGTCTGCGCCAAACCCCGATGTTGTGACACACCAAAGTGCGATGGTCCAAACTCATGCGCCAAAGTGTGATGGTCTGACACGCCAGAGTGCGATGGTATGAGACGAATGTGCCATAGTGCAATGGTGTCGACACGACAAAGTCCGATGTTACATACTAATGTTCCAACGTGCGATGGAGTGACACGCCGAAGTACATTGGTTTGTAAACGACAGTGTTTTGGTACAGACTGTACCAACCGTGTGTTGTTTCACCATAATATCAGTGCAAAATCCATGCACAAAAAGTAAGAATACGAACTTATTTCAATTCCATTAGTTGTCGTATTATTAAGCAAAAACGTTTTTGACACGAAATCGTATAGAAAGTTTTGCATTATAGCATACACCCCAGGAATTTATTACGTGTACATCACAAGTTATAAATAATCATGGATTAAAGAATGGGCGAAGTAGACAATTCTACAAGAAATGTACTTTGCCTTTCTCACAATCCTCAACAGTGTAAACCTTGTTGTTGCTGTCGTCCATGTCAATCTGAATCACCCGTGCCTTCCTCCAATATATCCCGAGGAAGTTAGTGTCAGCACTGCAGCAGAAAGAACCTTCGTTGGGACAAACTGACGTTGTATTTCGTCGGTTTCATTTTGAAAGACATTAAGAATGACGTGACGTCACAAACATTATTGAACCTCGCACCATCGGAATTTGGCGTGACCATCGCATTTTGGCGTCCATAATGTTAACAAACCATCGCACTTAGGCGCATACCACCGCACTTTGGAACGACCAACGCACTTTAGAGTCTTTTACACTTTAGAGTCTTGTGTGTATGTACATGTATGTATGCTGATATACCAGGCCACTGTATCTTTCAATTATTTATTGATTTACCATTAATATTATCTTTTGCAGCCGCAATGAATCCGAGGTTGAAATGGAGGCACTGTGTGGAGGGCACCCTATCTCACTACGTGATTTGAAGTCAGTGATGTCAAAATTCACGTTAGCTTAACTGAGTGCAGAGATTGTTCGAATTGAAAAATCGCATGTTAAAATAAGTCCACTCTCCTGTGATGTTAACAGATTTTGCAAAATCAATGATGTATTTAGATTTGGAACATAAATATTGTTTGAGATTTTCCAACAATTATTGTAAAATTCTTGTTAAACATAAACCATTTCAAAAGTCTAAGTTATATATGAATAATCAATTACACGTATATGTTTCAAAATATTGAATCCAAGGACAACAACTCATTTCATTGATTTGTTTTTAGAAAGTCTATTATGGGATAAATTTCCTTTATTTTTCAGACATTTTATATATATTTTTAAGGGAAATTTTATGAAATTGTTATGAATATTATTACATCCTTATAACTAGTGTATATAAAATTGCTTACGGAAAACTGCAATTTTCTGACGTTGATATATGATTCTGTTTATGTACGAGGGCAGTTCGATATGTAATGTATATTGTACCACAGTGCGATAACGCTTTGCGTGATTTCGTGGATGATGATACTCCTGAATAGCTATATTCAATACCTTTCCAACGGTATAAACACGAGCCTTCAGATTCACATAGTTTTAAACTTATAGTCATTTCAATAGAGCCAGTCATTGACCACTGTTGTAAAAATGGTTGGGAAACGGATTGACAATATTGAAGAAATTAGAGCTTATATAAAAGTTCGCACAAAACTCTGCCATTCGGTAATGCAGATTTTTACTGAACTGGGGGAAGTTTATAGGTCTGATAAGGTATCTTGTGGGACAGTTTTAAGGTGGAGAAAGAAATTTCTGACTGGCACAGCGTCCGTCAAAGATGCGGCAAAATCTGGCTGACCTGTGACTAACAGGCAAGACAAATGTCTCAAAAGTCAGGAAAATAATTGAAAGTGATGAAACCCACAGGGGAAGAGGAAAGTCGGGAGACCCAGGCAAACCTGGAGAAGAATTACAGAAGCAGAGGCCAGAGAGGGAGGTTTTACTTGGGCCCACCTGAAAAATGCAACCCAAAACAGAGTACGTTGAAGAGGTGTGGTTGCGGCCCTATGCTCCCCACGGAGTGAACAGGAATAAGTCAAATAAATCAAGATGGCAGATACACGTTTCGTGATATTTTTAAAAAGTTGTTGGCATATCGCTATCGCGGGTGCATTTCATTTTGAAGCGTACTTTGAAAGTACGAAAGATTTCTGCCAGATGGATACCGCATATATTGACAGATGACCAACAATGAGTACAAACCGCTAAGCAATTGCTCAAAATGTTTCCTAAAATACAATCAAAGACAATTTGCAAACATTGTTACTGGTGACGATACATGGGTTCACTATTTCGAACCAGTAAGGAAAATTGGAAACAAAATATGGCTAACTAAATACGATAGAAAACCTGTAGTTGCCATAAGAACCATAAGCACAAAGAAGGTTCTTTATTGCATATTCTTCTCATGTATCCGTGCAAATTCCGGTGACGAAGGGCAGAAGTGTTACAGGTCGGTATTATCGAGATGTTATACTAAAAAGCTCAAGAAATATTATCATAAACGACGCCCTGCGTCAGGATTTAGGCATGTTCGTCTACTTCATGATAATGCTTCATCACATACATCATAGCTTATGAAGCAATTTTTGAAGTCGGAGAAGGTTGCTGTCTTGCCACACCCACCATACTCTGCAGATCTAGCCCCGTGAGACTGTTTCCTTTTTCCAAAACTGAAAAGGTTCGTATCTGGTCGTCGTTACAAGTCCCGACAAGCCCTTGGTTCAGCCATCAGACAGTGCCTCAGAGGTCTACCTAAATCAGCGTACCGTGACGCGTGACGCATTTCAGAAATGGATTCCGAGATTGAAATTATGTATTTCAAACCACGGATAATACTTTGAAGGGATGTAATATTCATTTCAATATTTGAGTCGAATGCTTTTGAGATATCGTACAATACACATTACATATCGAACAACCCTCGTATGTCTCGCATCTTAAAAAATGCGGTGAGCTATATACAAGCATATTATTTGATAATTTATTAGTTTTAACTCTAATAAATGGAAATAAATACACTTTCTATACTTTTATGAGATCAAAATGCGAGTATGGAGTTACCTTTATATGTACGGTAATGATGTTTTTCGCGGGTTTCAGAGTTCGCGGATTTGCTATCTTATTTTTAGTTCACGAGCACTATTTTTTACTCTTGTAGTTCGCTGATATCAATATATAGAACACCCGCCTACTTTATGCCTTGTCTAGGATGTGATGCACACACGACTCTTATAACTATGGGCATGTAATACTCGAGGTTTTGATATTTGTATCAAAGATGACAAGGTGACCTCAATATTCGATAATCGACGAGGTTGGACTTGATTAGCAACAAAACAAGACTGAAAACCATAACTGTATTGAAGATGCCAGATTTTCATTTGAAAAAAACTTTGATGCTTAAAGGTATATACAGGTGCAGTGGGCAAGTATGATAGGGATTCTTGGGTATCAAAAGTTTGAGGCGGTGATTTACAAATACGGATGGAGATAACACTTGAATCGTGCATAGAAATAATTGAGCCGTAAATCGAAGGTGTTTTTAATAACTGGCGGATCTAGATCTGTAGCTTTAATCGATCCCACATTTCCTCTGCGATTCTGTATCAATAACTTAGCATCTCAGCTGGAGCAAAATATTAATTAGATATGAAACGCGTTACAATCACATCCATGTTGAAAAAGTACGATGAAAGTACAACGGCCGTGAATGAGGATTAGGCCTGCATACGTTGAAAGTACTTGACCTGTCTTTGATCAATGCACAACTACGCGCTAACTAGAGTGTTCCAAGTTCTACATGTGTCACATGCTCAAAAATCATAATTCATGGTGTATATGAAATGACGTACAGTTGGAAAGCTGACGATAACGAACAGTGACCAATATCACGATTCCCACAAAGAATATAAAAGACTTATATAGCGCCCTAATCAATTAAAAATCTCTAAAGCGTTTTACATAAAAAAAACCATACAATTCAAAGTAAAAATAACAATGTCTTACATAAAGGGGCCTCCGTGACCGAGTGGTTCCGAGTGGTTAGAGCATTGCGCTCAAAATCACACGGCCTATCACCACTGTTGGCACGGGTTCGAATCCCGCTCGTGCCGGTAAGTGAGAAAGTTTCCCAGTTTACTTTCGGAAGGTCGGTGGTCTCTTCCCAGGTACATTGTATCTGGGTTATCTTTTCCACCAATAAAAACTGGGCGCCACCATATAACCGAAAAATTGTTTAGTGTGGCGGAAGACATCAATTAATCTTACATAAAAAATGATGGTACATTGTACATGGATATGATTGTAATACACTTTAAAACAGTTTGTAAATAACCTAGAATTTTCTTTTAGCTAGATATTAAAAGCAATATTTTAAAAATGAGTCTTTAGATGTCGCTTTAAAATGTCCAGAGATTTGGCTTGGCGTAATCCGAGTGGTAAGGCGTTCCAGTTTTGGTGCGGAATAGTCAAAACGCCTGTTTCCGTGAGTCTGTGTTCTTATTTGTGGAGCATTTAGAAGCATCCCATTTCCCAAACGTAAATTTCTTGGAGGGCAATACGGGGCAGTAATCTCACTAAGGTAGGTTGGTCCGATTTTGTGGACTGCTTTGTATGTGTGTCCAAGCTCTTTGTATTTAATGCGGTACTGAGCCGGGAGTCAGTGTAGGTTATACAGTACAGGTGTAATATGATCATGTTTTTTAGTACGAGTTATTATCTTGCTGTTGTTTTCTGTACACGTTGGAGTTTGTCTTTGGTCCTGTTTGGTAAGTCAAGTAGGAATGCATTGGAATAGTCGAGTCTTGATGTCACCAGAACATGCATTGGTGTTTTGCAGGTTGTTTCGTCAATAATGGGTTTAATCCTTCCAATATTCATTGTTTGGTAGAAACCGGACCTTGCCATGTTATTCACATGTTGATCCGTACTGAGGGATTGATCAAAGTAAGCTCCCAAGTTTTTAACTACTGGAACTTATTAGATGACACATCCATCGAAAGTAAGGTTGATGTCAAACAGACCACGATCTCTGTTTCTGGGTACAAAAACGATGAGTTCAGTTTGTCATGATTCAATTTCAATATGTTTGGTGACATCCATTTGCTGACATCAGACAAACAAGCTTCAAGTCTCACTTTGAAATCATTTCAGTTATCAGTTATCACTATGTAGACCTGAATGTCGTCGGCGTAACAATGGTAAGACATTACGTCTCCGGCATAATTCACCAATGGGTTTTGTAAACATGCAATACAATTTCGGCCCCAAGACCGAACCCTGAGGCACCCCGATTGTCGTATTTTTTTGTCTGACTTAACATCCCCGACTGCAACACACATATTCCTGTCTCTGAGATATGACTTGATCCACGAAAGCGCTATACCTGTTATACCCACTGTATCTTCCAGTCGGCTCATAAGTATCGGGTGATCAATCACGTCAAAGGCTGCCGAAAGATCATGCATGACAAGAACATCATGACAATTGTTGTCGACAGTGTAGCAATATCACAATGGACTCTTAGTAATGCGGTTTCGGTTGAATGACTTGTGTGATAGGCTTATTGTCTTGGGTCATGCAAGAAGTTCGAATTCAGATGTTTTTCAAGACGTACATCAACTATCTTCTCAAGGACTTTTGGAATGAAAGATAGTTTGGATACAGGTCTATAGTTTTTAAATACTTCTTTGTATAGGTTTGGCTTCTTAAGGAGTGGTCTCACTATTGCTGGTTAGAAATTTAATTGGACAACTGCATCCTCTAACGATCTGTTCACTATAGATACAACTCGAGGAAACAAAGTATCTAAGCACTCCTTTGCACAATTAGTCGGTAATGGGTCAAGTTTGCACAATTTCATAGGTGCGTTCATAATGATTTGTCGAATTTCGTCATCGGTAGCCGGAGCAAGAAACTAAGAGTCTGGCCATTAAATTTAACATCTGCATTATATGTGGCGCTAGGATCACGATTTTTTCAAAAAGGATAGCTCAGACATCCGTCATGTTGTTTGGTATAGTAAACACAGAAAATGTGTCGAACGATCATACGTTGATGATATAGCATGGGTAGTTTATTTTAAGGACGACTTTGAACCTCTAAATCAGACAGTAGATATTTAGTATCCACTTACTGGAGCCAAATCCTAACAATGTTCTGTCTATCCCGCCGATATATAATGGCGAAGTGTGTAAGGTTTATTCTGGAAAAAAAATTACACCTTAAAAGGCTGCAGGAAAAAACATTGCAAACAGAATACATAAAAAAAATATTCAGTATCTAACAGCATACATTCAAATATGATATTCGATTCGAATAAAAGATATAATTCTTATGTGATAAATAGATTTCGTACAAATAAAAACACATGTAATTATGTCCCCCCTTTCCGGATTGGGGACATATTGTTTTAGTGTGAAGAATTCTTCTTCTTCTTCCGCTTCTCATACAAAGTTTTTCCGGGCATAACTTTTTGTCTTTTGACATATGCCTTTGATACATGTATTTGGTATACCATGATAAGACAATGTGTCGCGTACCATTTTTGATGACCTTGACCTTTTATGTAAAGGTCAACTAATAGAATTGTTTGGATTTTTTTGTTCGGACCATAATTTTTTTGTCCTTTGACATAGGACCTTTGATAAGTGGGTATACCATGATAAGACAGAGTGTTGTGTGCCATTTTTGATGACCTTTGCCCTTCACCTTTTATATAACAGTCAAATAATAGGATTTTGGAGGCATTTTTGTTGTTCAGACCATAACGTTTTTGTCTTTTGACATAAGCCTTTGATATTTGGTATGTGGGTATACTATGATAAGACAGTATGTCATGTGCAATTTTTTCTTACCTTTGGCCTTTACCTTTTATGTAGAGGTCGAATAATAGAATGTTTTGAGCAATTTTGTTGTTCGGACCATAACGTTTTGTCTTTTGATATAGGCCTTTGATATTTGATATGTTGTCAAGTTTAATTTACTATCATATGTTCACAACAATGTTCCTTGTTTGAAGCACATATACATATAGGTGAATGTTATTTACCTTAAGTCTTAAATTTCCACTTTAAAGATGATCCCTATAATGTTTTTTTTAAACCTAAGGCAAATTGAAGGGAACACATCAATTTTAGTGTGCTAAACAATTCCTCCTAGTTTAAGGTCATTTAAAATCCCCTTTATGAACATGAGAATCTGAAACTCTTATGACGCGATATTGTACTTCAAGTGCAATACACCATGTCAAAAGATAACGTCACACAACTGTGAGTATCGAATTCACACTAAACAATCTGACGCAGGATGATGCCCTTTGATAAGGAAAGCTTCAATTAGATATATAGCGATGTTATTGCGCAAATCCGGTTAATTACCTTATTCGATTATTTTTTAAGGAAAATGAATCTACAAGTCTGTGCATTTGGTCAATTATTACACTTAATTGTGTAGGGAATTCTGCTTATCATCAGACTAATAGTATCGCTATTCAGTGTATGTACCTGCACCGAAATCGTTTTGTTGATCGTGTTTGTCTACCTCCTCCGTAGTCAGCAATACATAAACATCATAATGTGACGTCATAGTCAGACCTACATAGACATGTCTCATACAACCAATACTGACACGAACATCCTCAGAATGTGAAGGAGGAATGTTTTAATCAATAATATGCATTTCATTCATCTTAATTGGATGAAAACGCTTATATTTAACCTTAACTCGCATGGTATATGGAATTAATAACAAATCTGCACCAAAACACTGGGTCCATTAAGTTTTACAAACCAACGGACTTCGGCGTGCCACACCATCGTACTTTGGCGCATTCGTTTCGCACCAACGCACTTTAGTGTGTCACACCATTGCGGTTTGGCGCAGACCATCGCACTTTAGAATGGCCATCGGACTTTGGAGTCCCACCACACTGAGTCCTACAAATATACGGTGTATATACTAGTACACTGTATAACATAATAAACTTTGATGCAAGACAATATTACGGTATGCACAGCGCACCAAATGTAGGTAAAAATCGCGTTTCAAGTCCGATAAATTGTATAAAACATTACACGCTTGACCAAAAACTATGTAGATAATTACTTTTAAAATATATATCACATAATAGAAATATTGTATAACAGACGAACAAACAGCAATGGATGACGCCAAGTACAAAAAACTGGATTCCAAATCCCGTTCAAGAAAAGTGCAGAAAACATACTAAAACCAAATAGTAAATGTATGAAAAAAATAAAATGCAAATAGGAGGATACTAAAATTCTGGACGATATGAAACAGCGCACTGCCCGCACAATATTTATTATATAACAATGACCATACAGTTAAATGTTGAAAAATGGCGCTGAACAAATGAACATAGAGGTAAATCATAATTTACATCTGACCTAGAAATATGACATAATGCAAAACACAAACATGACAGACACTCTACAATCATCAAGTCAATAATACAAACACATATCACTCCAACAAGTCCATAACACAAACACATATCACTCCAACAAGTCCATAACACAAACACATATCACTCCAACAAGTCCATAACACAAACACATATCACTCCAACAAGTCCATAACACAAACACATATCACTCCAACAAGTCAATAACACAAACACTTATCACTCCAACAAGTCAATAACACAAACACATATCACTACAACAAGTCAATAACACAAACACATATTACTCCAACAAGTCAATAACACAAACACATATTACTCCAACAAGTCAATAACACAAACACATATCACTCCAACAAGTCAATAACCTAAACACATATCACTCCAACAAGTCAATAACCCAAACACATATCACTCCAACAAGTCAATAACACAAACACATATCACTACAACAAGTCAATAACACAAACACACATCACTCCAACAAGTCCATAACACAAACACATATCACTCCAACAAGTCAATAACACAAACACATATTACTCCAACAAGTCAATAACACAAACACATATCACTCCAACAAGTCAATAACACAAACACATATCACTCCAACAAGTCAATAACACAAACACATATTACTCCAACAAGTCAATAACACAAACACATATTACTCCAACAAGTCAATAACCCAAACACATATCACTACAAGTCAATAACACAAACACATATCACTCCAACAAGTCAATAACACAAAAACTTATTACTCCAACAAGTCAATAACACAAACACATATCACTCCAACAAGTCAATAACACAAACACATATTACTCCAACAAGTCAATAACACAAACACATATCACTCCAACAAGTCCATAACACAAACATGTATCACTCCAACAAGTCCATAACACAAACACATATCACTACAACAAGTCAATAACACAAAAACATATTACTCCAACAAGTCAATAACACAAACACATATCACTCCAACAAGTCCATAACACAAACACATATCACTCCAACAAGTCAATAACACAAACACATATCACTCCAACAAGTCAATAACACAAACACATATCACTCCAACAAGTCCATAACACAAACACATATCACTCCAACAAGTCAATAACACAAATACATGTCACTCCAAAAAGTCAATAACACAAACACATATCACTCCAACAAGTCAATAACACAAACACATATCACTCCAACAAGTCAATAACACAAACACATATCACTCCAACAAGTCAATAACACAAACACATATCACTCCAACAAGTCAATAACACAAACACATATCACTCCAACTAGTCAATAACACAAACACATATCACTCCAACACTGATGACTTTAGTGACGAGAGGCTTGTATGCTGAGATGGTCACATCTTTAGGTACACGCGCTTCCACAGTTTTAGCCCGTCGATCAACAGGTTCACCGACTCCTCCAGGGCACATGCATTGTTCACGTTTGTTATATTCTCATGTAACAGCACGACGTCTCCTACTTCGATGTTGGAGCGTTCATACGACAACTTTCCACGAGTTTAAAGAGTTTTCAAACATTCATCACGCCAATATTTCCAGAAAATGTCACAGGGAACTTTTATCTGCTTCCAGCGTTCCCGATCAATTTCCTTGAGACTTGATACAGCTCTAAGTATGAGGATCTCAAGACGTTTGTTGTTAAAGAAGTATGTTATGAAATAATACATCTGGATCGCTTGTGATGAAAGTAAAAGAATTCACAATTCCAGTAACTTTAGTCATCAATATTGTTAAAACTTCATGTATGAAATTTCTAACACGCGTTCCAAGCAGCATGGAACGAATACATTTCTGGCTACCTTGATCATGCTCCCCCACACTCCACTCATGTGAGAGGTTATGTTGGGTCGACAATCTATATCATTCTAGAATTCCTCAAATAAATTGCTACCTTTCCCCGGACAGCCTTCAAGTCTTCTGTAGAACCAAAAGATCAGTTCTCATGCCGGATCAAAATTGTTACGTCAGGAAACAAATTTACCAAGCCCGTGTACCTTCATTTGGTCTGTCTCACTGTTGTGTCTTTACCACATTGACACGATCGACCATGAAATTCTTCTCCACAAATGGAGAAGTTTGAATTGTTGACTCTCCCTATCGTCGTCATTGTCAGGTGCAAGCTGCACTGTATACAAAGAAGTATGCATTTTGTTCTCCCGCCTTAAATACAGTCATGACTATCAAGTCCTCAGTTGTATCAAGGTAAGCAGGATGTACATTTGTACTTCTATATTTATTACACTTCTTTTTCGCCTGATGTGATCATTGGATCTGTATCAACAACAACAGTCGATTTTCTTACGTGGTCCTTTCCCTCTTCATATACATTTATATTCTTTTCAAGAATAGCAAATATTAGTCCAATCTGTTTAATGGAGTATTTGAAAGCGACAGAATTAGCAATTCTGTGTTTCTTTTCTTTTCCAGGTCGCATTCTGCTTTTCCTTTGGTTTCCTACGCAGTTTCAGAAACTGCGAAATGGTGACTTTAAACGATACTGTTGAAACCCGTAACATCATCTTATTTGTCAGAAGCTTGTTTCAATTTTAAGAAAAGATTATATGTAGAGCATTCTAATTCTATCGCATATCGAATCAATTAAAGATAATGGAATATTTACTACACAAAGATAAAAAATTGATAATGGAGTCATCTCCTTTGTCTCACAGTTGTGGTGTTAGTTTTCCGTTTATGTCAATAAAATACTCTCAAGCAGAGCTCCAGATAAGGTGCGTATCAGCGTAAATATCCATAAACTTTTACCAAATACGCATTAAAGTTTAAAATCAGGTGTACAATTACGTATTCGCGAATGTAAATACGCTTTACACTCCTAAAGTAATGCGTAGAGGTAACTCAATACACAACTGTATAAGCCTAATTGTTATACTTCTTTCTTAAATAAACAGGTAGGGTGCGGTCGAAAGCACATAAAAACTTGTTATCAATCGTAAACGATTGATGGCACAGAAAATGGTACCGGACAAACGATATATATTTCTTATGTTAAACTTACTAAGTTTTTACTGAAAGGTAACTCCTGCAGCATTGTCTCGCTAACTATTTGAAAGTACATGTATTTGCAAGAATGGGAGTCGCGCATTTATTTACCGACTTCCGTCACACATGCACTCGTTTTACACAGATGGAGGAAAACCAATTCTTGGTTAACGGTACAAGGTGAGGGGAATCTGACAGTAATTTGCAGTGAAAACAAAGTGCAAAAATATATATGGGCAGAATTAAGTTCGCCTAAATTTTAAAACATGCTATAGAAAGTCACAAAAATTTTAGACTTTGAAACTGATATTTTTTGGTTTAGAATGCTTTTAGTTTCTCGGTTATAACAGTTTTTAAAAAATTATAATATGTACAGTATTGAAAAAAAAAATCATAAACACCAAACAAACAACAAAACTATTTGTCATATTGTAAGATTTTTCTGTTATATTATGATAAATGTTTTGTTTACATTGGTCGGTCATTTTGATTTTTACGAATACTTTTGGTGGATGATTGTATATCGTCTTGCCCCGTTGATGATCGATATCATACCTCTATTGCAGGAATCAGTTGAGAGTTATAAACATTGTATGCAGGTGATAATAGAATATTGCTATATAAATATGGGAAGTTGACAATGGAGAAGCTGAAATCATCAACTTTTATCATAAGCTTGAGTTGTTAGTTTGCCGTCACAATCTATTTTCAATAAAATACCTACATGTAAGTATGAAGCAGAAGTGGACGACTCTGTGGTGTCCTTTATTTCGAGTTCACGGGGATATATCGAATCGACATATGAATGAAAATCAGCATTGTTAATCGACAAAACGTCGTCGATATATCTAAATGTCAAATTGAAGGCCACAGCAAGATTTTTTTTCTTCTTACGTAGAATTTTTTAAATAACTTCTGCTTCATATGAATATGAAAACAGGTCAGATAACAAAGGAACAATTTGTGCCCATGGGAGTTCCAACAGACTGTTGGAGAAAACATCCCCTGTCAACCGCTCACACCCGCCATGGGCCTTTTATCTTGATCAGGTAAACGGAGTAATCTGTAGTCAGAATCAGTGTGCCAAGAACAGCCTAAGAATAGGTATGAAACAAGTCTCACAGCATTTGACCCAAATTAGGTTGTTATAACGGCCATAGAATTTGCGAAATGCTGACTTTAAATGAGACTCTTGAAACCCTTGAAACATCAGCTTATTTGTCAGTTCAGTTACATGTACCTCAAGAAAATCAGTATAATTTCAGATGACTGTTGTTCATTTTGTAAAAAAAAATAAAAAAATGTAGAAACAATACAACATATGTTTATATCTTGTTCTGATACTCTATCACTTTGGAATAATCTTAGCATACATATTTGCAGGAAAAACATAAAAAAAGAATTGGTTTTAATGTTACCAATGTTAATTTGGTGACACGCCTCTCAGTTTGTGTGATAAAGTTGTTAATTTCATAATTCTGTATACCAAACAATATATTTTCAATTGTTCAAAACAAAATAAAACTCCTCGTATTACTTGGCTGATACATTATCTTTTTTTTTTCAAATACAAAGTTGACTTTGTAGCAAAATAAATCATGTGAAGTTTTGAAATTTGACAGACTTTGGGAAACTAAAAAACTGTTTTTGATCTGTAACCTAGAATAAGAAGTATTCAACCAATTATGCTGTATGATAGTAGTGTGAAAGAGTGCGAGATGGTGTGATATTGTATAAAATGATTAATATATGTATCTTCTTTACTTTTACTGATGATTAAGTGAATATGAAAAAAAGGAATAGATAGAAAAACTTATTTGTCAGTGGTCAGTCGCGATTTAAAAACTGATCATACATAGAACAAGCTATTGCATATCGAATCAGTGGAGAGATATAAACATCATATACAGGTGATAATTTAATGTTGATATATAGGTATGTAATTGTGGGAAGTTAACAATGGAGAAGATCAAATCATCCCGTTTGTCATGAAATTGAGCTGTTAGTCTTATTTTCAGTAAAATATAGAAACATGAAGCATATATGGAAGACTCTGTGGTGTCTTTCATTTCGAGTTCACTGGGATATATTGAATCGACATATGACTCATCTTATATGTGCTATATACATATATTCCTCATTTGACAAGAAATGAAATATCTCTATGTATTTTTTATTGATTTTTAAAAAAATTATATAGGACGTGTTAATTCCTGTATGAAGAAGGTGTTTAGGGGTCGGTCATATGCCCTGGGCTCCTCTTCCATTCCTACTCTACTACCGCTGCCATTTGCTGAAGTTTTTATGGTTGAGGTCTGCGCATCCTGACTCATCCCAAAACGTGCTCAATTAGCGAGATATCTGGAGATTTTGATGGGCTGTCCAAAACAATGGACATCATTGTAATGAGTTTGGAAGTCTTTTGCTGTTGCTTTTTGTATGCAGTAATGTTAATCCAGGGCGGTTGGTTCGCAGATACTACTGGAGAGAAAAATTCTCGGTAACGCTGTACCGTCAGGGTACCGTTCATCTCAACGAGTCGAGTATGTTTTCTTCCACAGCTAGATTCCTCCTCAAATCACATTTCCACCTAAAAAATTGTTTACTTCTGTTACACAACAGCTAAATAAACGTTCTAATTGTCACTCCCAGACACGGTTTCTCCCCATAACTTTTAAACAAAACGGAACTTCTCATTACGCACCATCTTCTACCAGTTTTGCTATTGAAACGTAAGTATTGATGTACGTTTTGTGTATCCGATTGCCAGCCTGTTAATTCCCTCCCTTTGTTGGTTGTTCACGTTTTCAAACCGCAATGCTTTAGTTGATGAGATAATCCTTTCTTCCTAAAGCAGTATGAACCGTATCGACCGCAATTAGTGATGTGCAGGAATCTTCATGAAGCTATCTTAGGACTAAGACATGTCTTAAGTATGTTTTAGGACACGTCGTAGTCTTAAGTCAGTTTATCGAAGCTTTAAATTCCATTGTTGGGTCTGCACGCTTTCAAACCGCCATGCTTTTAAATTAGTCGATGAACTAGATATTCCTCCTTCCTAAAGGATTACAAATAGTGTCGACCGCAATTAGTAATGCGCAGGCATGTTCATGAAGCTACAGTATCTTAGGACTAAGACGTGTTCTAAGTATGTTTTAGGACATGTCTTAATCTTACGCCAGTTTCTCCAAGCTTTCCTAACTTAAGTGCAGCATAACCCTTGTCCTAAGATCACCCCAAGTTTGTACAAATTTTGATATTGATGCAAATAACTCACAGAAACCATGAAACGATATTTAAAGACATTTACAACCCGCTAGATAATCCCTCAGTTTAGAATTATGGGTTCCTCTTCTTGCTCATCCTGATACACTAATTCGTACAACTCACAAATCAAATTCAGGTTTGACTTGTGTCGTAAAAACCACTGTTCAATTATTTTCATTGATGACTTCAACGTAAACTGTACATGTAATCGTCAAGGTACATGTATATTGGTTCCATTTTAAACTATTCTACAAAGGTATTACATGACACAGCGACTTCGCATTGCATTCATTGTAAAAATAACTAATATGCATGGACTAGTATATGAAACACCAACATGCATGGGTTCGAATATCGCGATATCCGTTTATCTTTTAAATTTTAATCAAATTAGTAACTAATCTTATAATTTCTTATTATTCTTTATTAAGAATATCAATATAAATAATATCTTTCTATTCTCTAAATTTTAACTATTTACTAGGAAGTATGTCACGATCGAATAGCATATATATATATATATATATATATATATATATATATATATATATATATATATATTGTAAAAAGAGTTCAGTATTTGATACAGTAAATACATCCAATAATAAAAGTCAAGAAACACATAATTCGAATAACATTTTACTGATACTCGATATATAAGAATGTTCTCGTGGAGTTAGGACGTACTAACTTAAGATGTTTGTAAGATATTGTCGAGATACAGTAACAAAAGAATTTGCTGATAATTTCACAACGCAGTATTAAGTCTTCCCCGGAAGACATGTGTCGCCTGCTAGTTCATTCTATATGTAATATATCACGTATAATGTTGAAAAAGTAAATTATTGAAATGGTTTTTGTCACTAAACAGGAAATTGATAAGCAACAGATTCGAAAATGTCTTACACAATACAGTTGGCCACACTGATGCTCTGTGCCAAATATCAGGGAGTTGCCCCATGTGGTTTTTGAGAAAACTGTGACAGAAATTTTTTTGCTGTAAAAAAAATTGTAAGTCCCGGCAAACAGGAAGTTGATAAGCGACAGATTCGAAAATGTCTTACACAATACAGTTGGCCACACTGATGCTCTGTGCCAAATATCAGGGAGTTGCCCCATGTGGTTCTTGAGAAAACTGTGACAGAAATTTTTTTGCTGTAAAAAATTGCAAGTCCCGGTAAACAGGAAGTTGATAAGCGACAGATTCGAAAATGTCTTACACAATACAGTTGGCCACACTGATGCTCTGTGCCAAATATCAGGGAGTTGCCCCATGTGGTTCTTGAGAAAACTGTGACCGAAATTTTTTGTGACGACGACGACGCCAGACGACGACGCAGGACGACGCAAGACGATGGATAGTGATCCCTATATGTCGCCACTGCGTAACGCAGGCGACACAAAAAAACGAAGTGGACTATCTCACTAATTTTGAAGTGAAAACCAGTAATTTCTACGGCCTACCAAATATTCATAAATCAAAGGAAATTCAGGAAAATATACAAGGAAGCCAGAGTACTTGCATAAAAATTTCCAAACCCTCGGATTTAAAACTCCGCCCAATAGTAGCAGGGCCTTCCTCAAGCAATCTATTCGACTTAATTCTTAAACCGCTATGCAAAAAGGTACCCAGTTTTATCCGTGATGATTTGGATTTTCTCAATTACATTCCAGAAAAAGTACAGGAAGACACATTTTTGGTTAGTTTTGCTGTTATCAGTCTTTACACCAACAGACCACATGGCTTGGGACTAGAAGTTGTGAAATTTTGGATTGAGAAATATCCAACAGCAATTAACGAAAGATTTTCTAAAGATTCTATACTTAAAGCTCTTCAAGTAGTTTTAGAAAATAACCACTTTCAATTTGATGATCAATTCTATCTTCAAATTAAAGGCATGGTCATGGGGACAAAAGTGGCTCCTACCTATACAACCTTAGTAATGGGTTACTTGGAAGAAAAACTACAGAATAAACTTCCTGAGATTTTTTATGCAAATTTTGCACAATAGATTCGACATAATTGGAAAAGATATCTCGATGATATTTTCATCTTTTGGAATAAAACTACAGATGATTTACAAAAATTCCGTGCTGAAATCAATCAATTACATCAATCAATTCAATTTACTATGGATGTGAGTGATAAAGAACTGCCATTTTTGGATTTCCGAATCATTAAGGATGATACCAATATTAGTAAAGGATATAAGCCAAAAACTGTCCATTCAGTGAGAGAAAGAACTGATCGAGGTCCGTAGGCTTATATCCTACTTAAAACATTATATCTTTCGTTCTAAGAATGGACAGTCTCAGGTAAATCCATTGACAATGATAATTATGAATAAAGCTATTTTTGAATAGCCTGACAATATAACCAGTCTTGCGTAGAAGTATGTTTCTTTTGTTCACTTATTGGACAGTGTCAGGTAAGTTTTCTTGTACTGAGGTTTTATATTCACTCACTCTGTAGTACTGAGCCATATCAACATGTTGTCCTCTGATGGGGAGAGCATTTTCATTCCACAATCAAAATTTAAGGATTTTAATGAAGGTACTGCGAATATTATATCTTAATGAGTTTTATTTTCTGGATATGGAGGATGAGAAAGTTATGGAGCCAAATTTTGATCTGAAAAGCATCGTGTTTTCGAATATTTGGATGAGGGAATAATTAATGCCAGCCAAAAGAACCCATTACGCCCATCTCGTGAAATGAAATTATATATGAAAGCGGAAATAATAAATCAGAATTAGGATATGCTAATAGAGAAAAAAATAAGAAAAAGCGTTGTGAAGAAGTTTCGGAATGTGCCTCTGGATCCAGCGAAATTCAAATACAGCATAGGAATATCTCCTTCAAATTTAAGTTTTGATGCGATATAATAATTACCAATGGAAATAAAAGATTGTGAATCTTAAAGTTGAAGCAGAGAATTCTACTAAGGGGAAATATAGTTTTTTAAGTGTTTCCGATATCTGTGTTGATTCTCACTTGTAGGGAATTTAAAATTAAATTGTATCTCTTTGACAAACGTATTGTCTTTCTCTTATTTTCAGCCTACCTGTAGACGTCTAATAAAGTTATTGGGTTTACCTGGCACTGTCCAATAAGTTGACAATTACTGTCCATTATTTTTAAGAACGGACAGTATCTGTCCATTCTTAAAAATAATGGACAGCGATTGTCAACTTATTGGACAGTGTCAGGTAACCTTTTCACTACAAGTGTACTTTCTCCTATATAAAAGCCAAAAAAGACAAAGGATTGCGTAACAAAAATGTTTTAATCACGGATCTTTATTGCAAAGAAACAGATTCACATCACTATTTAGATTTCCATTCATGCCACCCTTCCCATACTAAACGTAACATTCCATACAACATGGCTAGACGGATATGTACAATAATTACGGATACTTCATTACGGTCAAAAAGACTGGAGGAATTGAAAGCATACCTTCGGCGACAACATTATCCGGAAAACCTCATTAATGATGGAATTACCAAAGCACGGAACACACCTATATCTATGTTAAGAAACTCCCGACACGAAGAAAACGATGTAAACAACGATACTCCTTTTGTAATTACGCATAACCCACGCAACCACAATATTTTTGGAACAGCTAGAAGATTTTTTCCTATATTAGAACAATCCCCAAATCTCAAAAACCTGATAGAAGAAACTCAAATAAAAAACAGCAGAAGACAGGCTCCTAATCTGAAGAGAATTCTAACGCGCGCCCGATTTACTACGGAAAATTCCAAATCCGTGCAAAAATGTGGGGATTCACGTTGCGGTACATGTAATCATCTAGAGGAAGGCAGAGAAAAAATTCTGAAATGCGGCAAAAAATTAACACCAAATTCTAACATGACATGCAAATACGAAAACGTAATATATTGTATGATCTGCCCTACCTGTAATGAAAACTACATCGGACAGACCAACAAACTGAACGCCCGTGTGCGCGTCCACAAGCAGCAAATTTGCGATCCAAGTATCATAAATTCGCCATGTTCCGAACATTTTGCCAATTGTGGTCATGGAGATTTCAACATATTTCCATTTTATAAAATGTATAATGACAGCGAAATTTCCAGAGTTACAAAGGGGGAATACTTTATAAGATTGTTTAATCCCAAACTTAATAGAAAATAACTGTGTAAAATTGAAACTACATAGAACCGAAACTATAATATATATAGGGAAGTCGTTGTGGCCGAGTGGACTTATACACTGGTTTGACAATCTTGCTAGGCGGTGGGTGCCGTACGTCGCTGTTTCGACCCCGGGCTGGGGCGAAACTTTTCAGTACCTAGTTGTGATTATTTAGTGCTATATATATATATATATATATATATATATTATATATATATATATATTTCATATATATATATATATATTTTATATATATATATATATATATATATATTTCATATATATATATATATATATATATATATATATATACTCTCGAGGAATTAAGGACGTCCTAACTTAAGATGTTCGTAAGATATTGTCGAGATACATCCTGAAACGTGTTCTAAGTTGATCATAGGTTGTTCCAAACTTTTTTTCTACGTTATGTCCTAGGACATATCTTAGGAAAGTTTCGCTATTATGCCTGCTGTTCCGCAATGTAGAAAACGAATTTGAGGGAGGATTTGGTGGTAAGTCTGGGTTCGTCACTGAGGCGCCGATCATCAGGAGTTCCGATGGTCCGAAAATGACTCCAGAGAAGGCTAATTGCCTTCATATTCCTTCAGCGCGGTGTGATGTACCTCCTTAATTTGTAGCATTCATATTGAGTGCTTACGCCCATTTCATTTTCAAAAAGTCAACATTTTAAAAAAAAATTACGGATTATATACAAAGATTTTTTTCAGCCAAACTTGCACGGATACACGTGGTTAATGTCTGAAGCTATCGTATGATCACTTCCAATTAGAAACAGGTCATAATTAGACAGGATTATTTATCACAATAGACGGTAGTTTATGCATGTTTTAGAAAAAATATTGTCGTGCAAGTCTTGTTAAAATCAAAGGAAAACAATTTTCACGCAGTGCCTTATACCTGTCCCCTTTTTTTTAATATATCATTAATGCACATGTATTGTATAAAAGTACTTGATTAAATTGGAAAGTAATCTGAGAACGTCACCATTTTTTTTTTTACAAGATGGGGAAATGATAGGGTGGGTTTTTTCTTCTTTATTTATTTATTTCTTCACATTTTTGTATCAAAGATACAAAATCAAAAATCAATATAAGATATCAAAAGGAATAAGTTTAGCCGCTATGGTAAAAAGGAATATTCCCTCGTTAAGTGTACGTTAACATGCCTGTCAAATCTCGATGTTTTCCCGTATATGTACATGAATGATAGATGAATTGCTGAGCGGATTTAGAATCTTTTCTTCCGCTATGTGATGATTTATTCCGTTTGTTACATTCACTGTACCTGTACGGACATTGGGAACTCATCTCCGAGCACACCAGCACATACAATACGCCGCCCTGAGCGGACCGTTTCGCAGGCTTAAACAATCGTTCAATGTAGACTGGGGTTCAGTGATGAACTAATGACAATTAACAATGCTTGTTCCCGTTCGTCTGATTACACTGGGACTATACTAATAAGCATGTCGATTGAATGAATGCAATTCAGTGTCGGTGGACAATGATAGAATTTCCAGTCAATGATTTCTGTTATGTGTTGTTTTAGCATTTTTCATCGAAATGAAAACTAGATATTAAAAATGTATGTTAGAAGCTGATTCCGAAAAAAAGAAGTATGTTGACTAATATCTATAGGTATGGTGAATTGGTGATCTGCGCGTCGGGGGTCTCTGGCTCTGCTAATGCAAGGCAAGTCTATACCTACACACATCCGATATCTATTCATCATGATAAAACGGAAATTTATCTAACGATATTATCATTTGGAAAACAAAAATGCAAAAAAGGTGAATTTGAAATCAACGCATTAAAATACTTCAACATTAAAAATGAATGAAGAAAAACAACCTTAGGTCGATTTCAGTTCATTTCCCTGTATTCAATTGCATCGGAATTAAGATAATCAAAGACTGGCTGAGTCAATCCACGGAGTCATTCCCACGCAATTCAGGTGGATTTTTGTACTTATAAGGATGTTTATATACATGTACAACAGCACGTTTACTCCAGCACCGTTTTGAGGGAATACTTGCAAAAAGTCCAATAAAATTAATTAACCCGCAGAACGTTCTTTTTATTGAAATTCTGTAAAACACATTAATTCGTTTTGTTAGGTTTCATCGATATCAAGGTTCGGCTTGAAGAATTCAATTTTTTGCTTATAGCTGTTGGATTTTTAGCTGTGTTTACCGTTGATCAACCGTTTATTAATCCAATTAACGTTTTCCAGCATTAATCAATGGACATAATATTGATGAAAATATGGAGGTTTCATGCTGAGATACTCATTCAAAAACCCAGTAAATTTAATGAATGGTCTATCTCACTCTATCCAGAGAGAGAGAGAGAGAGAGAGAGAGAGAGAGAGAGAGAGAGAGAGATTATAAATGTATATTACGATGTATGTGTATTCCTTATACATATATATCATAACATTTTCTCTACATGAAGATTTTATTGACAGAAATAAGTAAGTCAATGACGAAGAACAATTTCAATATATATGTACATCTACTATACACGGAGCAGTTGAAGCTTCAAAACCTGGGACATAGTTTAATTCATTATCAATTCCTCGATACATTGTAAGCGCAGTCGAGAAAACAATGTGCTGCTTGTTTAAGCGCATGTTTCTGTTTCAAATTGAATTTTACATCATTGACTTTTCTCTTTATTTAACTTCGATATCGTAAACAATAATCATATTGACGTAAACCCCGACCACTAAACTCATATACGTCCAACATGAACACATTTTGTCGAGGGAACATCAGGGTATATATACAAACAAACAATTTCATTAAAAAGAACAAAAAAATCGATATTTAATACACCCCGATACCATGTTAGCTATTACATGTATTGAAATATAAATCTAATTCCAGTAACATAAATCAGGCTTAGTGAGTGCATTGATTTCTTAGCAATTGGACTCAGGGTTTGTATACGTTAGAAGGAAATAGTGTTAAATGTCCATAAACCGCAAATGTTTAGAACGTTGAAGGCAGTGTACATGCCTTTGGTGAAACTCCTTGAATTGTGTGAATCTTTAATTTGACAATTTTATTTTCTCGGCATGGAAATTTTAATCAGAATATGTGCATCAAATTGGGAATTACTTGAAATAATTCTAAATTGACCAAGGTTAAGCTGAGGTAAGGAAACGTTCTTTCTATTTTGTAAAAAAAGATTTTTAAAAATATTAAATCGCACTACACGTGTGAAATGTGTGTTTTATAGAATGAATATACATATGTACGCCTATAATAAAAATATACTCGCATAAATGTATTAACATCTGACCACTAGATAAAATTCTATACATGTATATCTTTCCATTTTCATGTTCAAAAGCTCCTGCGATGTACATTTTTATTTTCTTTATCTCCTGGCAGTGACAAAATTATAAACGAATTGGAACCTTTTCTGAGCATCATGAAAAATGTAAATTTGTGCCTTTATCAATCTGACTCAAATTGTGCCTATATTTACATGTATTTTGTTTATTTCATTGCAAAGATAAAAGAACACGACAGCATTATTCCGATTAACTGTAGGAAATTTAAATAATACATTTTATCAAAATTAATAGTAAACAAAAATGTATTTTACGTGTTTTCTTATAAATATTCATAGACGCAAAAACTCATATTCAATTATTCCCCCCCCCCCCCCCCGCCCCTTAAATTCAAGCCCCGAACACATTTAACTTCAGTTCTAGACTTCATAAGAACGTAGATATCTTATTATTGCTGGCCTGGCCATGGGTTTCTCGAGATAAACTTTCAGTCGAAACTTGGACTTAAATCTGAGATTTTTCTCAAATTTTGACTGTTCAAATAAAAGAAAACTCAAATTCAAGTTTGAGAATTTTTTCGAAAAACCTAAGCACACAAAAAACTCTTAACTTGGTTTGTAATTAAAATGAAAATTTTAAAACACTGTAATTCTTTTAGAATTTTCTACTCTTATATTTCTGAATGAGTACATACATGCACATACACTGTCGGTGATGAAATTGGCATTTTTACTGAGGGCATACATGTAGTTGCACTCAGGTGAGTGTAAGACACTTGGTTAGATTTTTTTGTGAAAATGGTCACTGGTCTTCATATAAGCATTATAGAAGACACGTGTATAAAATATGAAGTGCGAAATGTATAGAGAGATTTGTCTTACATTGATAAATAAGTTGATGGTGCTACAGTTAGGGCGAGCGAAGGTACATCAACAAGAGATAATCGAGAATCCTGTTCCCAGGGGAGTGGATATCACCCGATTTCACCCAATGATATTTTCCCGGTTGGTGTTGATATGTGAGAACTGTTTCACATAAACGGGCCTCTTTCTAACGATTGATAATTATTCTCGATATCTAAATTTTTATGACCGGTAAATTTTGCATTGACACATACCAATATTTTTTTTTTTTTTTTTTTACAGAAAATAGTTCTGTTTAAACCCGTTGGCTGCGCGGAATTCATGCATGTCCGGTTCACCATAACAAAATACGACGCTTCGTGTAAAGTTTGTCAAATGTAATATAGATTTTAACATTCGGTGTAATATAATAATTATTGCATACAAACAAGAGAAACATAGGGAATTGTTATCCCAAGAAAGAAAACCAATGCCAATGTCAGTTTCGCCTCGGTCGACAATGGTTTTCTCTACAGAGATCTGCACGAGCATGCAGCAGTACAATAAACATGTCACAAAGCGGATTGAGTATGCTCGACTAGTTTAATTAACTCTTCAGGAGTATATAAATAAACGTGTGAAATGCAGTTACATATAATGTATTTTGTTTTCTAGATGTACCAGGCAGTCCTTCGATGTATAACCATTGTCGTGGGAACGATCTGTAAGTGTACTTTACACATTTAGGAATGACAGTTACATACAGAGTAACTCGACGTCTTACAAAAAACGTACATACATAATTGATTGATGGATTGATTGAATATTGTTTAACGTCTCTCTCGAGAATATTTCACTCATATGGAGTTGCCGGTGAAGGGTTGCAAAATTTAGGCCTATGCTCGGCGCTTATGGTCATTGAGCTGGGAGGGATCTTTATCGTGCCACACCTGCTGTGACACGGGACCTCGGTTTTTGCGGTCTCATCCGAAAACCGCCCCGTTTAGTCGCCTCTTACGACAAGCAAGGGGTGCTAACCCGGATCCCCACACAATAGACTAGTACAATGGTTAGATATAATTTACTATAATTAACTACGTTTGATGGTAGTAAAAACTTTGATACTTTGATTTACTAAAGTAAATTATCTCACACTTTGGTTGATTAGTTTAAAAAATGGGATATTATTGTAAAAATTTTGATTTACCATGGAAAAACTACAAAACTTATTTCATGAGGTAATCCTTGATATCGTAATATCAGCAATAGATTGGATAATTCATTGTAGAAAAAGGTCGATATTATACTCCTTAATATGCCGTATCAAACTCTTGGTACTGTAGAAGTAGTTTGATTATATCATTATGAAATGCAGTAAAATGTTTAATGTAGATTGCACTAAGATATTTTATGATCTTAATACTTAGATTAAGAGGTATGGACTTGAAATTACAAATGTACATACCGGTCAGCTTTGCTATTTATTTATTGATGATAACACAATGATGCTTCAATTTTCTTAGTCTCTTCTCTCGTGACACTGTTTACATGTTTTTCGTCGAAATGATCTATAATTAATTATGTAATGAGGGACTCTCTCTCTCTCTCTCTCTCTCTCTCTCTCTCTCTCTCTCTCTTATCAATATGTATATTAGGTTTTATTCTGTGTGTATTTTCAGTCAAAAAGGTAAATATAACATCATCAATCCTATAAAGAATATAAAACTAAGACTAGGGCACGGACCCGTGGAAACACCAGAGATGATATAAGGTGTTAGGAGAAGCATCCCTTTTGACCGGTCACACCCGCCGTTAGCCTCATATCTTGATCAGATAAACAGAGCAATCCGTAGTCAAAATACATGAAAATAGTTAATACGAGTTTTGCAGAATTTCGCTATGAAATGATTTTTTTATAGGTCAGCATGTTCTACACCTGCACACGTGTAAACGTTTAATTTTGTCTTCCTTACATGAGTTGTGAGATTGATCAATGTTCGTTATATTTACTTTTTCATGTTATTGTTCAGTTATTCGATACCTCTGGCTAAGTGCATGAAGTCTTGATAACGCCTCTTGATTGAAACCAAATATTGTCACATCTTTATATCATAGTCTGTGCTGCCCATGTTTTAAATGAAGTCGGAAATTTAAAAAAAATTCTTTCTTTCTCTCTCTCAATGCTTTAAGTATTGTCTGCTATTCAGTTCTGCAAAAATAGTTTCAATAAAACCCTATCTTCCTTTAACTTATCAAAATGCGCCTCGGTTCTGATTCAGTATGTAGTATATCGCAACACGGTAACCTAACCAAAGAGTAGATTTATGCGCTAGTCTGTTGGCGGGACGTTTTATGTTGTGGCGTTGTTTGTCCGTCCGTAACGCTTTGTCCGGATCGTAACTTCTACAGCTAAAGGGGAACAAAGTATTGCTTTGTGGAAAGTTTCCTTATGGGACGACGACATGTCATGGCCTTAATTCAAGGTAATACCTCCAAGGTCAAAGTGAACTTTGATAATTTTTTGTCTAGCTCACTATTTTACATGTTTTGATGCAGTAAGTTTATGTTTGGTGCAATTGTCCCTTTTTAAGATGATGTATCCTGACCTTGGTACTTATACTACATACATGTACGTAAGGCTGTTTGCAATTATCTTCATTTCAGTTGTTTCTGATGCTTAAATAAGTATGCTCTACCATGATCTCACGCGAATCTTAAAATATTATAAAATTCAAAACCGATTCCTTTACTTTTCTCTTGTGAGATAAAGGAAAAGACATTTTAGTGTGAAAAGTGATTGGAACTTAAAAGTAAAGCAACGATATTGAAATCATAGCATTTCATAAATATTTTTTTAATAATACTAAATGTATACTTTGGATGTGTAATCAAGGAAATCCTTACTTACGTCGATGTTCCATGCAATTTCAAGATTCTGTAGCCTACGACTTTCCTCGGAAATAGACCTGACTTGCACTGCACACTAGAGTGCGAAAACATCCAAGTTGAAGCTGCATAAAAATTCAATGACACTCTTCAGACCTAGAAGTCCATCATAAAAGTGGCAGACGGCTCAATCAGAAAAAGATTGTTTGAAGCATCACACAAGATTTTTTCGTCAATCAGAAAGGCTTAATCTTTACCTTCTCTTTTGTCCAAAAATGTAAAGATGAGAAGGCTTCACAGTGCACACCTTCGTTGCATTACCATAATATCTTGAGCCTGGTTCCCTGTATGTACATATTCTGCTTACCGCATGTCTTCTTTGTGAGTGAGTCAGGGAACCAGACACATTCTTCTTCTTCGATTCAAGTAGACGAAGAGAGAAATGTTTTACCTCTTTCATTGTTTTTGCATATTTCCTGAATTCTTTTTCATTTGTAGCTATGTCCACGTCACTTCCAGAATGGTCCAATCAGAGGTTTGTTTTTACTGTATATGACGTCAACCAGACTTGGAACGAGGCCAGAGAAATTTGTCGCAACAACGGACAACTGTTATTGTCGATGGAAGATAGAAATGCGTGGTCCCTGTGGAAATTACTCCTGTAAGTTAAGAGATAGCTTAGTAGTTATCTTTAACGTCACAACATAATCATAATTTTAATACTACTCAGATGTTATTGCACCATGGCAAATCTGCGATAGAGATGAATATACACCACATTTTGGAACACTATGGGCGACTTCGACTAGACTATAGTTCGTACTATGTAGCATATTTTTTTCAAAAATAATTTTTGCCTAATTTAGGTGATAACAGCCGATTAACATGGTGCTCTCCCGAGTAAATTAAGAAATGTTAGACATTTTCCTTTTCTCTTTAAACTTTATGAATTATTTTGTTTGACGTAGATGAAAAATCCGTAATATTCAACACCTGATGTGTTTGTTGCCATCAAAGGAAAACAACTGTCGTTCGTTGAACAATTCCATTTTGTATTTATATCGTTTGTCCTGAGAAGCATTTTAGAAACAACAATTATCAATTTTGATAATTATCATCATTTCCGTTGTTAATCGACCGATAAAAACAGATTCAAATGTTTCAAATATACTTCCAACACAATCAATCAAAGCCATTCACAATATTTTGATAAAAAATAATTTGTTCGGGTTTAATCTTTTTTTCTTCTCTTTTACAAAGACTCTCATCTTTATTTTCGCCGCCATCTTTGAGCTCAGTTATCTTGGAGTGGAAGCTGGATTCAACTCGGGTGCGAATCAAAGTTAAAATTACATAACGTTAGTTTCTGTAGTAACTTTACATGGTTGGCTGTGAGTACATACTACAGTTCCGATTGAAGTTGTCCTGTTAGTAGTAAGTAAAGTTCGTTGCACTGATATAGCAAGGCTGTGTACAAACAAGCATGTTCACAGGGCTGCAAAGTCATTCCTAATCAAAATATCTACTGTAACGGTGGCAGACTACGTGATACGTGAATAATTACAGTAGTATCTCGGAAAAATGGCGTGAATGAAGTGTGATTGGACATAATTTTGAACGATAAGTTACACTTTCTTCTACGTTTTACACGATCTTGCTCTCCCTAAAGTAAAACGCTCTTTACCCAATGTACGCTAGTAGTCTCAAACAATCAAAATATAAAGTGTATATAGCGAGAATATAGTCCGTTTGGTATGGGTATATTTAGCACATCTTCATTTCTATAATATGATACGAAAATTGCTCAAAAGTTGAATCATTACAATTAATCACTATCCACGATATGAATTATAAGGAGATTCCACCATCAAAATGAAAACTGAAGATGGAATTTTCAATTTGTGTTCAACGTAATTTTTGTGCTATTTTTATACCTTGATATGTTGAAGAAATCTCATCTGTCTCTGAATAAAAAATAAATGGGACAGCGGACTTCGACAAAAGAAAAAAGATTTACGTCATTGCTACGACATCACCACTAATTGTACATTCCGACAAACTTCTTGTCCAAACCAAGAGACACAAAAAACAACACATGCAGCAAACAAGATTGCAATTCTCAGAAGGAGTATGAAAGGCGAAGACAACGAACAGTGATCAATCTCACAACTCCTATAAGCAATACAAAATAGAGAGTTTGGCAAACACGGACCCCCTGGATACACCAGAGTTGGGATCAGGTGCATCGAGAAGTCATTTTGCAAAGTCTCCGTTACCCCCAAGATCTTTAATGTAAAACTCATACGGTACCAATTTTGATGGACCAGATGCGCATTTCGACAAATAATGTCTCTTCAGTGATGCTCAACCGAAATGTTTGAAATCCGAAATAACTATGAAGTTTTAGAGCTAAATATAGCCAAAAACAGCGTGCCAAAAAAGTGGAGCCAAATTCGTCCAAGGATAAGAGCTATGCATGAGGGAGATAATCCTTAATTTTGAAATGAATTTCTAAATTTTATAACAGCAATTAAATATACATCCGTATTTTCAAGCTAGTAACGAAGTACTTAGCTACTGGGCTGTAGAGACCCTCGGGGACTAACAGTCCACCAGCAGAGGCCTTGACCCAGGGGTCATAATGTAAAACTTATACGGTACCAATTTTGATGCACCAGATGCGCATTTCGACAAATAATGTCTATTCAGTGATGCTCAACCGAAATGTTTGAAATCCATATACAGATCAACATGGATAACTTCTCTTACAAAACGTGGAAAAGTAAATGCGGCTCGTGCTTTGGTCAATAAGGCGTCTATCAATGTCAATATACATACCACTAATGGAGGAGGAAGAAGATACATTGTACGTATATGGCTAGTAGCTCACAGAGAACATGGAAGGCAACATAAAGAGGAAATTTCTCACGGGAGCTTATCAAGCATGCGCCTACAGTGACGAAAAGCCCCTAAAGAAATGATGATATGGATAAAACGATAGTTAATTTCTTTAGACTTGTAAATGAACGGAAAATTCCATTAATCCTGCTCTGGGCAGAAGTTGTGAAATTATTTTCTTGTGGTAACACGTAGAGCATGATATACTCTGACCAAACATGGTTTGGAAGCACGGATGGAGATTTTGTAGAGTAAAATTTGCCTACTTAGTGGATACAAGAATGAAGGTGAATTTATAGAGTGAAGGTTGGGGTTTGAATCCCGGCCGCGACAAACCTAAGTCGTTAAAACAGGTAGTGACAGTTCCATTGCCAAACGCTCGGCATCAGGTGTGAATGTCACGGGTCCTTGGAGATGACCTTAAAAACGGATGTCCCGTGTCACAGTGGATGTGGCAGGGTAAAGAACCCTCACGGCTCAATGGCTGTAAGCGCGGAGCAAAGGCCTAAATTTGAAGCCCTTCACTGGTCTTGGTGACGTCTCCATAAGATATTATCAATCAATCAACCAGTCCAACACCGGAATCCTCTTTCGTAGATTTCGTTGTACCAGGCCTTCGCATATTGAGGAACTTTGATCCAAATCGAGTTCACTGGGAAAGAAAGTCCGGTAACAACTTTGAACGAAAATCTCTTTAAAATGCATTTGTTTTACTTTAAATGGCAAAAAATTAAACAGGCTTACGTGAGGACTATGACTTTGACTTACGCAGATTGGAAATGATTGAGGTCGTAGTTAGTAAAATTGAAGGGATGCAAAAGCGTTTAAAAGAAGTTGTAAGAGAACTCAAGTCATATGATGGCGATTTGAAATACCAGTATCTAAAAGAGTCAAAGAAAGGTACGTTTGAAGAATTACTTATGGTATTGACATCCATTTCGAGTGACACTTTTCAAGTGTAAGACATAATATGCAAATAAACGAGATGTCAAAATGATTCATCAGAAGAAATTCGTCCTGCTCTTCTGAAAGGAAATAGAGGAAACCTGATTTGAAAATGTTAAACCTTGTTGGTTTAGAGACAAACCTACAAATATCCAATGTCACACGAAATGCAAAAGGTCAATACAACCGAAAAAAGTCGTCTCTGGCTCAGCGATCTGCCATTACAGTTTCAAAAATTCAAAAATTCTTTCTCATTAGTTATTCAGAAATGGCATGGCCAGAGAATATCAAAAGCAGGGCATCGGATCTGCCATTACAGTTTCAAAAATTCCAAAATTCTTTCTCATTAGTTATTCAGAAATGGCATGGCCAGAGAATATCAAAAGCAGGGCATCAGAAGTCCCAGATGTGAATGAGTTCTAGAAATCTTCCCTGCCAGGAAACAGTACGAAGTGCGATATATCGACTCAACACATCTGCTGACCAAACCTAGAAGACATGTAGAGAAGGAATAGAGACTTTAACCAACGAAGTTGCTCATTCATGGAAGACTATTTTGACGTCAGTCATACATAATACAGGAAATAGTGGAGTGAGTGTCTATGACTATAGCTCATTTTTCAGAAAAAGTAAAATTCATTGTGAGATCAATTATGAGATCAAATGGCGATCTTACAAGTGCAGGTATTTGACGTGACGTACACAAAAGGTGACAGGAAGAGGATGAACCGTGGGTTAGTTCTACAGTAAGACACAATCTGAGGATGAATTTGAGGAGACACCTTTTGAACAAGAATTTCCTCTACCTACCATGTACATTGGAGGATGACCATCTCAGTTATGGGAAGCGATAATTTCAAATACAGATGCCAGAGCATGGCTGTATTTTTTGTCATGGAGGTACTTCAATATCAGAGCATATTGTAGTATGATTGGGGAAAACACTCCTCCATGAACTGACAATGAGTAACAGGAGAGAACATGGTACAGTTTCGTGTCAAGAGTTTGGTCAAGTCATTGGAAATACGATCGAACAAGTTCAGATATGATTACATCCAGAAAGGTGAGGTTAACAAAGGAGTAACCACTCAATTTGATAATCCGAATAACGCAGTCATCGTTCGTGATCATCCTAAGTCGTTTCCTTCATATTTTGATGATATAATCTTTGTAATCAACATTTGAATACCCTAGATCATCCAACCTATCGCTAACTTAAGGACCACAAGGTAGGATTCATCACATTGCTTGATCACAATCTGTTTGACTGTCACACTAGTTTAACACTTTTCTATCACCTGAGGATGAGATATTTGTATTTGGAACACGTATTTTCTTCCAGGACTATAGCACTAAGCGGACCACCGTCACCACTTAGTTGCAGGACTATAGCACTAAGCGGGCCACCGTCACCACTTGGTTGACGATACGGACTCTATAGACAATCACAAAAACATTCATGTGAAATACATGGAATGTTAACAGAAATCAAATTCGAGTGAAACAAATGTTATCACTCAAAGGATCAATTACATTGGCAATCCGGAATTTCACAGCATTTACAATACAAATCACCATCCTGAGTCAGACCGATATGTGCATTGGTCGTTTGTGTGCAGCGACTGCAAAGTGACTTTCAAATTATGAATCTTCTACAGCTGTTGCACTGAAACTGTTTTGTTAGTGTTATAACTAGGTAAAGGTAAAGGTTGTATGGAGAAGAATTTACTTCCTAAAATACTTCACATAATGCTTCTCTCTCTCTCTCTCTCTCTCTCTCTCTCTCTCTCTCTCTCTCTCCAAGATGCTATTTTAATTTCGGTGTTCATCATTTTGATATACAGCAACGAAAGCATCTGTGTGGAAGGCTTAAGACAAGAGCAGTGTCTACAGACCGAAATTTGTTACAAAAGGGATCGAGAGAACACCCGGTGTACACAAAAAAATGGTTACCAACTGTGAAAATGAGGATATCATATATTATAAGATCAATTGAACTGCCTCATATAAAAGATGAATGTTCAAAAATTGATATAAACTGTATTTCATTAATGTACTACTGAAAAGACACCAAGTTTACAAAACATGTATAGACACGAATATATTTGCAAGTAATTTTAAAGAAACAGTGATTATTCGTTCACATTTTCATTTAAATGTGCTCTAACAAAATATTGAATATCTAGAAAGTAAGGATAAACCATAATGGCGACGAAATAACGTGAATTATCACATTTTTTGCATATGCGTTTACGTCCGTACACATTTGTTAGTCCCTGAATAATCCCACATGAACATTCTTTCTACATTTGTGTAATTAAATACTCAGGATGGGCCTATTCATTTCTTGAACACAGTCCAACACTTTTACATTTGGAGTGGGTTCTACATGGCTCTTCATGTGAAACATTTTCGAAAAGGACGTTAAACAACATACAATCAATCAATCTTCATATTCCCAGTCAACTCTTCTTTTACAGCAGACTTTTACCCTTCTTGTGACCTTCAATTCGACATTTAGATATACTGTTGACGTTTTATCTGTTAACAAGAATAACTTTCATTCATATGTCGATTCGATATATCCCTGTGAACTCGAAATAAAAGACACCACAGAGTCGTCCACTTCTGCTTCATACTTAGATATTTTATTGAAAGTAAAACTAACAACTCAACTTTATGACAAACGGGATGATTTCAGCTTCTCCATCGTCAACTTCCCATATTTATGTAGCAGTATTCCATTATCACCTGTATATGGTGTTTATGTCTCTCAACTGATTCGATATTTGTTTTGCGTTTGGTCGGTTTTTCAATCGAGGCAGGCTACTGACAAACAAGTTGATGGTGCAGGGGTTCCAACAGTCTCGTTTAAAGTCAGCATTTCGCAAATTCTATGGTCGTTATAACGATCTAGCTTGCCAATACAACCTACCATTGGGTCAAATACTGTATGACGTGTTTCATATCGATTGTTAGACCGTTCTTGACACACAGATTTTGACTACTGATAAATCCGTTTACCTGATCAAGATATAGGGCTCAAAGCGGGTGTGACCGGTCCACAGGGGATGCTTACTCATCCTAGGTACCTGATCCCACTTCTGGGGTATCCAGGGGTCCGTGTTTGCCCAACTATCTATTTTGTATTGCTTATAGGAAGTATGAGATTGATCACTGTTCGTTATCTTAACCTTTCCTTTATGAAGATTGCCTCTGCGCCAGACCACACTATTTTTCTTGTTGACCTCACGAATCCTTATAGTTTTCTTCACTGCCCGCTTGTGATAGCCATATTTGTCTAATTTCCTATCAATTGTCCATTTCGAAAAAGTACGATTTCTTTCATGGAAGAATCAGAAATGTATCTATATAAAAACATTTCATTTTAATATCAATAATTTTTTACTATTTTATAGCTTCAGCTGACAGTGAAAGTTTTTTTTTTATTTCTTGTACTATATGAAAACATTAGAGAATCTTAAACCATCCCTACGATTTGAATTTTAGCCTCCCATACAAGGTACTGTATTGAGAAGAGCAAATTATATGACAAAGGCGACTGTTTCAAATGCCTTTAGTTTGATGACCCATCATATGCTACATATGTTTCGTTTCATCATTTTGTGTTCACATGGCAGTCATATTGTTTCATGCAATGTGTTTTCCTAAGATCCTTGTCTTGTATTTGGAAATGTCCTCTTTTTTTGTGCCGTAATTCCACGCTCAAAATCAAATACATTGTATATGCCTGTGCCTTTTAAGATTAACTTTACTGTAGAATCTCTGGGAACAACACCCATATGGTGCTTTCCCTTCTAGTTCTTCTCGTCCTCGCACACCGCTGATCGACTGTTTAACTCCTTTTCACAATTCGTACATAGTTTTTGCTCCATTCTAAACTTGAAAATCCGTAAACTGCATTCAGACATCTTCCTGGGCATATTTTGTCTTGATTTTTGTTTTGAATTATAGTGGAATCAATCATAATTCGTATCGTAGTTAATGGTCAATTTTAATGACGCGGCGTTTCGAGTAATTTTCGTATCATACATTAAAAATCGAGATATGCTGAATATCCCTAACCAAACGGACTCTAGTAGGTGTCCTTTTTATATTGTTTTACATCTTATTAAATAGTAAATGAATACTGAAATAAATTTAGTTGGAGAAACATTCCCGAACGACGTTTTCCGAGTCCGAAAGTGTGCATTAATGTTCTCACTAAACGCTTTTTACGTTGGTAGGGAATACCAACGTATATTTAAGATCGTTAAACTTAAGCGAGAAATCCGAGAACATTAAACTGAAACGGGATGCGGTGTAAGCTGGGACTGTAATAAGTCTAGCTTCTCCCAAACTACAGATTCTATCGTCTTTATTCGAAGAACTCAATGTCAATAGTACTTGGAATCAGAAGGACTTTTAACTCTATATAAATCATTGAACACATCGTTTCCGTGTTGTACCCAGGTTCGGTTGCGATTCCTAGATTATGTTCAACACCTTGTTTGAAATGAAAAGACTTGTAAACTGTACATTTATCATAACAAAAGTAAATATAGATTTAGAATTATGGTTGATAACAAATGATATAAATTTTCCAGTGAAAAGTAAGTATAACCGGAGGGGAATGGAAAATGTCTGTGATAAGAATTACGAAAATAAATAAGTAATAACGTTCAATCTGATAAACGAGGATTAAGCCTCTTAGCCAATGAAATTGCAGAAAACAAATTATACTCAAGAAGATCGGCAAAATGGCGGGTGTAATGAATAACATAGAACAGTGAAAGGTAAACATGTGAAACATCGCAATATTTAAATGTCTTTCGGAATAAATAGAAAGTATTATAGACAAACAAGACATGTTGTATATACAATAACTACGTAGTTTAAGACTAGTCAACAATAAAGTTGTCAGAAAACCTGAAGGTAATTTTTTATTTAAAATGTGTTCAGAGTGGATTTAGGCTTTTTGAATTAAAAATACATTCAGGCATATACCATGTCAAGCATGAATTCAAAACAAAAATTCATCTATTAACCCAAATAACACTATTGCAATACCTTCAGGATTCCGACCGAATCTTTGCCCCGAAGGCACCACGGACTACGATACTGGATGGATGTCCACGCCAGGGACCCAAACAACAGAACTGAGCTTTACCATGACAACTGTTCACGGGTGACATATCTGGAATGGGAAGTCAATAGGCCTGCCTATGTCATGGATTATCCCTGCGCTTTATTTGATGTCTACTGGGTACCTTTCAAAGCCAGTGTATACAAGTACTGGATAGGGCAACCATGTCCAGAAAAGCATTACTTCGTTTGCATAAAATTGATGGACGGTAAGTAGGTACTTCAGAATGTCACTGTTTACCTTTTCAGTTTAACTTCTTGGTGTGCAGTGGCGCCAGGCATTCTTTGATTGTTGTTGTACGTCACATAAGAGAATCCCCGTCTCATTGGGTCTCACCAGGAAATGACATTTTGCACTTGTTCATTGAGTTTAAGGTCATTATGTGTCATGTTGGACCTGAGGGCCAAACTGTTGCCTGAGGCTGAAGGACGAAGGCAACATTTTGCTTCGATGGTCCAACATAACACGTGTTGACCGAGAACTCAGTCTACAAATGTTTTGTTATGCCATCTCTCATTACATGTAATCAAAAACTAGAACGGTAGCTGATGTCGTATTATTCAATCAGTAACAAACTTAAAGAGGTTCGCACCTGAGATTTGGAGTAATGTCAATTTTTGGGGGAAGTGTATTTTTGATTTCTACATTGAAGGAGAATTGGGAAATTAAAAAGAAAAATTGGGGTCGCAACGCTTGTTATTGAGCTTTAGTGTTCTAAACATGACCTTTTTGCACTTAAAATTTATTCAATTAAACTTGATTTTTCTGTTAGTGTCAACACAACATAAGCAACACAAATTTTATTGCATAAAATAAATACATAATCATATCCTCTAACACTACAGACAAAAAAAGAAATTAATACTAGTAAAGGAAATAAATAATGACTTTTTGTACATGATATACGAAAAACTTCATGATATCAAAATTGAGAGTTTAAAAGGACATATTAGGAGTAATGTCAATTTCTAAAATTTCATATAATTTTCAAGGTCTGGTCTTCCAATTTAAAATGCAACTAAAAAAAGTGGGAGTTGGAGTCAATTTTTTTGTTGTTGGCGAAAATACTGAAAATACAAAATTTCGAGTAAATTAATTAAAACTTTTTAAAGAATATATCAACCAAGTTAATAGATTACCACATTTGAACTAGTTCCAAGTCTCAACTAACTATCATGAATTATAAAACTGAAATACACGTATAGGGTTATAAAAATAGACGATACATTGGATGAAACAGAAACTGTAATATCATGCAGAATTAGAACTTTTTGACTTGTGAATCCTTCCGCCACAAAATATAGTCCCTGTCAAACCCTTTCAAAATTTGAATTGACAAAAATTTTAAACTGGATAGGGTTCAGCAATAGCTATGTAATATATTTGCACCAATGGGATCAGTAATGAACCAGTGAATACTTAGTTGTAGCATCCTGCGCAGCTGTACTCAAAAGCTCAGGAGCTAACTTCCTTAACATGTAAATAAATTTTTAAGTTACACATTTAACAGTTTTTTTATTGTTTAATCAATCGATACCACAGAATTAGGTTATCTAAAATGTAACTTAATTTTTTTTAAATATTTGTTAACAACGATAGAATAATGATTAAAATCGGAATTGGTGTTTCTATGGATATTTAGGTTTGTTTTCAACTGCATTTTCTAAATTGTCCAGAGGTAATTCGAGAAAATCCACATCATTCAAGTCAAGCAAGGAGTCGCTAAACTCAACAGGTGCACATGATGCTGAACATGTCCATTACAAAATTTTTTTGCAGACGTACATGTATTACTCTCTAGAGGGGTCCGCATATTGCCGCAAATGAGGCGTGACGTCATAGGTCAAAGGTTCAATCGATGTTGACTGAGCAGTCCAACATCAAAAACAGGACCGGTCAACATTTTACTGTGAGAACATTTGAATTATTGGACTTTTTATTGTATCGATTGATACAGAAAGTAATTTATAACGGTATAACAACATATTTGACCTATTCATGGTGTCAAGACCGTCGCCGTGAGAGTTCTTCGCCATGGCAACGAATATCGTACGAGTAACACAGAACCTCCGATGTTTAGGTCATATCCATATGACCTACGACTGCTGGGCTTTTAGCGAAGGGACATTCACTGCCTACAACAATCGTCGTGACAAGATTGCCTGGATCATGAATTGAACCTGGGACCTCTCGGTTGCTAGGCAAGCGCCCTAACAACAAGACTATGTCACTTCCTTATATTTGTTACGATTCCCTCACTTCGCAGACATGTACATTAGCTACATTCTTAGGCATATTTTCATACCTCCGATAGGGTCACCATTTTCAGAGTTGCATGCTCGTAAAAGTCACATGACTCAATACTTATACATTCTAAAGTTCCAAGAAATTGCTTCTGTGCAAGTGGGAAATTCAGAAATCAATATTTTTAGATAAATAAATTGCAATCATATAATAATAATATTTATTTATATAGCGCCCTATATGACTATAAATAACCACTCTAAAGCGCTGCACATCATAAAAATGATACAGCATGTTATAAACGTAGTAAAAGGAAATTATGATAGCATTAAGACAGATAATATCAAAACAATGTTAGAAAAACATCAATAATGTGAAGTAAAATTACTAAAACCTAAAACATGATATGCATGAAAAAAGTTCCACGCCGTACAATCAAATGATATAGAATGCAATAGTGGAAATAAATATACAATTATTCGCTTGAAAAAGTCATGTTAAAATGATGGTAAAGAAACCATAAAGATTCAACCACCTATAATACTAATAATATGCAAGTCTAAAAAGATGTGTTTTTAAATGTTTTTTTAAAAGTGTTTAAATTCTGACAACGGCGGAGGTTATCAGGCAGAGAGTTCCAGAGTGTAGCTGCTGCCACATTCAAGCGCCTGTTTCCATATGTGGAGGTTCGACATCTAGGTCTAACTAATGTCAGTGAATTTTCAGATCTTAGGGAACGATTCGGTTGGTAAACAGTGATCACCTCCTTCAAGTATTTTGGTGCCATCTTCTGAATCACCTTCTATGCGTAGAGGATAATTTTGTAGTGGCTGCGCCTGTCAATAGGAAGCCAATGTAAAGAAATCAGGACTGGAGTTATGTGATCACTTCTCTTGGTACGAGTGATGATTCGTGCTGCCATATTCTGTATCCGCTGCAGTTTTGCCAAGTCGGTTGTGTTAATACAGAAAAGAAGAGCATTGGCGTAGTCCAGCCGAGATGTCACGAGGGCACATACTAGGGTCTTGCACGCATCTTCTGTGATGAGCGATCGTATTCGTCAGTTGTTACGCAGTTGATGATAGCAAGCATGAGGCACAGATGAGATTTGCTTTTGCATGCAAAGTGTCTTATCAAACCATACACCTAGGTTCTTCACAAACGGTGTCTCACTGATAATAGTGTCAGCAAAGTTCAGATGGTACGATGGTGAGTCAGTGACTATGGTTTTCGGTGAAAAAAAACAATGAACTCTGTTTTGTCCTGATTTAATTTTAGCATGTTAGCGGATATCCACATCTTTATTTCGTTCATACAAGCCTCAAGGCGGCTAGCGGTATGTTGACAGTCATGTTTAGGTTTGAAGACCATATAGGCTTGTGTGTCATCTGCATAACAGTGATGTAGAACATTGTTTTTACGACATATTCCACCAATAGGTTTGGAGAAAATGGCATAGAGCCGATGTCCTAGGACAGATCCTTGTGGTACGCCGCAATTGAGACGGAAATCATCGGCTAAGGTAGATCCTATGGCCACTTTTTGGGTCCTCTCTGAGAGATATGACTTAATCCAATTAAGGACCGGGTCAGAAATACCAAACGCAAACTCAAGACGTCTTATCAGAATAGGATGATCAATGACATCAAAGGCCGCCGAAATCAAGTGTACAGTAACTGTCTAGATATACAAACCGGCGTCTGTGACCTTTGACCCCTAAAACTTCATTGGAAATTGAAGCTATGTTGCTTTGGTACATGTATGTCTACACAACAAAACAACGCGTACTAGTATACCGGTATTGAGCCAACAAATAGTTGTACATGTACATACACAACGCGTACTAGTATACCGGTATTAAGCCAACAAATAGTTGTACATGTACATACACAACGCGTACTAGTATACCGGTATTAAGCCAACAAATAGTTGTACATGTACATACACAACGCGTACTAGTATACCGGTATCAAGCCAACAAATAGTTGTACATGTACATACACAACGCGTACTAGTATACCGGTATTAAGCCAACAAATAGTTGTACATGTACATACACAACGCGTACTAGTATACCGGTATTAAGCCAACAAATAGTTGTACATGTACAGCCATTGCAGAATGATTATAACCAGAACAGGTATATGTATATTAACACTTGTATAGACCACTCATCGTACATATTCTTTTAGAAAAATGCCTGTTAAGTAACATTTTGTTTAATTTTCAGAGCTTCCATGCGTGCAGTCATGCGACGAATCCGTGTACATGAGACCCCAGTCGGACGCAGAGTGCCAAGCGCTATGCGGTAACCTCGGAAGCGGGTGTTCACACCGGTACCTGACATTGGACGATTTTACTGTGTGCCATATCATAAAGTCTTCTGTTGTCAGCACAGACCCCTACTACAACATCTGCTACTTCCCAGACTTGTACGCTGGTCTCACCTTCTGCAATCCAAAAGGTTAATACTTTTTAATGCACCAGGAAAGGAAAACAAGATGTACATGTAATTATTTTTCTTTATCTCATGCGTTATCTATGTTTATATGTCCGCAGGTTCTTACAATTTATCATACACACCCAATGACCAGGCATTCGTCACGGATTTATGTGCAGAACCAGGTATGTATACACTGTAAATTCATTAAATTTCGTGAGGGTTTAAATTTTATTGTTTTGTGGTGCATTTGTTAAGCCATATTCACGGAGGTTATTTCCTCTAAAAACAGACAAACTGGCCCACAGCAACTCTACTATAAGACTCACAATATGAAACCCCCACAAATATGCTTATTTTTCTTGAACCAGGAAAATCTGACCCACAAAGCTTCAGAATTTTTGCGTATGCCTCAATGTCTATTTTTGTAGTTTTCCGATCATTAGCTGTAAGATCAAACCTAAGGAGTGTGACATCTTAAATGTTTGTTGTAGATACAACTCAGCGAATAACCACAACTATTGAAGAAACTACAAAACAACAAACGACCCAACCCAATTTATGTGAATGTCCATGCTCGATTGTAACAAACCTTACGGTGTCTGATGTAACTCTGGTAGAGAAAATAAACCGTCTAAAAAAGGAGTTGTCAGTAAACAAGAAAAACACCTCGGCACATAGGCGAAGCAAAATCAGTGTGGCGGATCACAGAGTTTCCGCCACCAGTATAGGGTCGATGGGCGTGGTAATTCTTAGTATTGTTTTGGGCTCTATTTGTCTAATGGACCTCACTAGAGTCAAGTGTGACAAGATAAACAAAAAATGTTTCAAAAGGAAGACCAAGAGAATTAGTGGCGGTAACGAGAAGAACGATACCCCGGACATCATGCTTAAAAAACTAGCGAGTACACCAACACAAAGCGGAACGAATCAGGTGAAACTGGCGAGTACACCAACACAAAGCGGAACGAACCAGGTGGATTTGTATCAGTAGTTGGATGTAACAGTTGTATATACTTAAACTATTTTGCATGAAACAGCAGTTTATAGAGTGAACGAAGTCAGAATGTGAATGAGAATGAATTCACTGGTTTAAACAGCAAGACTATTTTCCGCAATACAAAAATCTGAATCCTACCTAGGCAAAAATGTTGAAATTTAATTGGTTCAAACCACGTCAGGTAACGCCCTGAACAAGACGATGCAAGGCAATAGGATGGCCCCTGTGAGCTTCCATGACGTCAGAAATTGTTTATTGGATTAGAGACTGTGTAACATTGATTGTATGTAGCCTAGTGGTTAGAGCATTCGCTTCACGACTTGGAGGCGCAGGTTTGATTCCCGATCCCGATGCTACGTCAAACCTTAGACGTTTAACATATATTGGTAGTGACTGTTCTTTCGCCAAGAGTTTAGCATTACCAAGTAGTTGTAAAATGCACGGTTTTTTCGAATATGACCTTAAAACTTCCGTATGAAGGTAGGCTTTATTGGCACAATAAAGTTGGCACCGCTACGTCATTTAGCTCTATGCATACATGTAGGTCAGATTTTGTGGCACTTCATCCATTTAAAGCTGGTGACGTCTCTACATGAGTGGAAACTCTCGAATGAGACACAATACAATACATGTACACACAAAAAACAAATATACCGATTGTATTTGTACAAAGTACCGGGTACCTCTAACGTGAAATGAGAAATAACACCTCAACGTGAGAAGAGATGTAATACCTCAGCATTGTTGATACTGCACTTCATTGTTGTACAAGTTCGTAAAATGATTGATTGAGTGTATATTGTTATATGCTGAACCGTCTGTAGTGATTTCCCCCTTTATATGATGAACAAGATACTGACGAGTAAGTTGATGTTAAGAGGGTTTCAACAGTCTCGTTTGAAGTCAGCATTTCGAAAATTCTAGGGTTGTTATAACGATCCAATTTACAAATACATGTACAACCTGCCATTGGGTCAAATGCTGTCTGACGTGTTTCATACCAATTGTTAGGCCATTCTTTACATCATGACTTTGACTAGATAGCTGATCTAGATAGAGGGATCATGCCGAGTGTGAGCTGTCACCGGGCGATACTTACTCCTCCTAGGCACCTGTTTCCACCTCTGACATATACAAGGGGCCGTGCTTGCCTAATCATAATTTTCCAGTCTTTATAGAATTTATGAAATTGTTCTATGTCCGTTGTCTTCAACATTTGATGATGCCATATGATTATCATATTATCGCTAATAAAATCTTCAGTAGAATGACTTTTTAAAAAGATCATTATGTAGAAAGGGCGGGCAAAACTTCATATTTGGCTCGAATGAGGACTCGTCAAAAAGTATTGTTGTTCTCTTAACGATAGTCAAGACATAACTCAGTCCAGTTTCAGTGCTAGTTTGTTTCTGCTTTTTATTTACATTCATATCTATATAGATATTCTATCGCCCTGAGGAAGGGACAGATCGTCCTGAAAACTTGACAACTGCATATTGTTCGTGTCGTCAGTCAAGTTTGGTGATACATGTGTATATACAAAATGTATATTTTTACTCTACGTTGGATGGGTGTGGTTTTTGTACAGTACCGTACAATAATTCCGATTCTATATTGGATGAAATTTGTGTTCTTTAGAGTATTGTACAATAACTTTATTATATACTGAATGAATCTGTAGAACAATGATTCTAATGGATGGGTTTGATGTTGTGTACCGTACCGTACAATAATTTTATTAGATGGATTTTGGCGTTTTGTACAGTATTGTACAATAATGTAGTGTACGATACCGTACAGTAATTTTTTGGATGGATTTTGGCGTTTTGTACAGTACTATACAATAATTTAAGTGTACAGTCCCATACAATAATTTTATTGGATAGATTTGGGGTTCTGTACAGTACCGTACAATGATTCTAGAGGATGGATTTTGTGAAATGTACAGTACTGTCGTGTGCAGTACTGTACAATAATTTAATTAGACGGGTTCGGTTTCGTGTACAGTACTATACAATAATTTAATTAGATGGATTCGGTGTCGTGTATATTACTGTACAATGATTTAATTAGATGGGTTCGGTTTCGTTTACAGTACTATACAATAATTTAATTAGATGGGTTTGGTTTCGTTTACAGTACTGTACAATAATTTAATTAGATGGGTTCGGTTTCGTTTACAGTACTGTACAATAATTTAATTAGATGGGTTTGGTTTCGTGTACAGTACTGTACAATAATTTGATTAGATGGATTCGGTTTCGTGTATATTACTGCACAATAATTTAATCAGATGGGTTCGGTGTCGTGTACAGCACTTACAATGAATTGCTTTTTGAGTACAAAGGCAGCGAACCAAAGAAGACAATAGAAAAAAGACAATGGTGTTTTGAAGCACCCTGCTATTGTTCAATAGTAATTAGCGTTTGATCGATGATGCATGAAAATTAAACATGAATATTTCATTCTGTGGTTCAATCAAGCTTCAATCTTTACCATCCTGAGAGAAAGTAATTACCCATGCATAGCAGATACAAAAATCACCCCATGTAAATCTCGTACATGTACATTGTCTCCAAATCATAGCATATTCCGAATATACACTAATCTAAATCTCTCAAAGGTTTTCTTCCAGTATCAGATATTGTGTTGATAGTCTATTTTGCCAAAAGCAACGCTGATATAAGTTTAGAAAGGTTCGCCTCTTTTGATCACTCTTTCAGTGATACCTTACAAAGGTAAGTTCTAGTTTGGAACACGTCCTCAGTACACCGTAGCAGCAGGCGCACCTGTAATGAATTATTTCATTTCCGCTAAACGCGATGCATGGCCAAGCAACTTGCCACACGCCATATTTAACTTCTGGAGTTTTAAACAGCAGCATGGTGTTTTTCTTGTTTCTTCGGAAAGCATTTCTCGATTTCCTCAGCTGTAATAATGTAACCCTCCCCAACTACGGATGTGGTGATTCATCTCCGCAGAATCTTTCAGCTTAAAAATCATAATACCCACCACTGTTTATCCACATCGATTTTTGTTGGTGTTTAAGTCTGAGAGCTCTCCAAAATTCAAACAAGTAAAGCACATTTTAGTAATTTTACACCGCTTAAAGTTATACTTAAAACCAGGACAACAACAGTAAATCTAAAGCTGCATATAGTGTCTGTGTGTACTTATGAAGAATCTTTTTACTCAAAGATGTGGTTTATTTATTCAAACTACTGTCGGTAGACAGTATATAAAATTATCATTACAGAGAGTTGTTCTCGTGCTAATTGTATTCATGCTCACGTATCACCGTTTATACTTCTATAATGTCAATGCCGCAAACCGGTTTGACATCCTCAGCATCACATAGCAGGTTAAAACTACATGTATGTAAGGCTGATCTGCGGGTGTTCTGCCTGGCACATGGTACAACTAAAACAAAACACCTTTGGTGAGGGTATATCAAAGACAGAAGCAATTCATCGTACAAGAATAATATGCTCTTATTGCCCAAATAACATGTACAAAGAATTGTGTTAAACAAAACAACCCGAATAATGAAACACATTACCATAAGTATGACAACAATGGTTTCACATGACATAATACCTGTAGGAAAAACTCACAATTGGGAAGTTCTAAAATGTACACAATATTTTGTACGACCCTGTGGCTGCCCGTGTCCTGAATGACTGTAGTCACTGTGGTGGAATTTCTTAAAAGAATAAGCCGGCTTAACAAAACCAGTAAGGATGCTCCCCGATTCTCTAATCTGAATTAAGGTAGATCTATAAACGGCCTTAAATGGATTCAGTCATGAAACAAATGCTTTTACAAGAGACTTTACATACAATGTATTTGTAGCAATATATAAACATAGAAAAATATATATATATATATGTTAGAATGAATTTCTTCTGTTCTTGCCTGTCAGCAGTAATCCTTCTCCCCTGCACATGGAATAACATTAATGAAACTGTAATTGTCTTTCGGTTTTTGTTCGGTGTATGATACACAACATAAATTATATAATCTTTAGTAAATCATATATAATCACTTATTTTGATAAATTGAAATATTTTCATAATGTATACGTTGTGAGCCCAACTTAAATAAGGATTGCTGAAAATGCCATGCTGATGTCAATATTGGTAATTTTTTCCCAATCTTTATGACCTAAACATTCAATAAACTGTTTTTATTTACAGATTATCTTGAGAAAAAGAGATTTGGTTTTCTAAAAAGCCCACATAAAACTTTAGAAGCAATAAGCTAGAGCTAGATACATTTACTCCTCCAGAAAAATTCTCCTTGGAAGATTATGCATTGTCATATTTATGAAAGGGAAAATAATGAAGTTTGAGTACATCTTCAACCTTGGGTATAATCTAAACTATAATGATAAAAAGTTGCATGTTGTTTAATTAATGATTTAAATTTTACATTTTCTATATTGTTTCCTAGAGAAGGTTATTCACACTGAACATGTACACTTAGAGCGTGTGTTGTCACATAGTTGTTTTTTTTTTTTGTTTTTTTTTTTTTACCAACAATACAGGTGTAAAGCAATCTTTTCTCCCGTTAAGACGAGTGTGTGTATGCAGCGGGGTGGAATGAAAAACATTAATCATCGGTCAATTTTAATTTTCAATATAAATCATTGTTCCGTTAATGAAATGTTTTCAATTTTCTAATCTGTTGCATTTGAAAATCGAGGAATGGTTGCAAATATTGATATTTGGTTAAGTTACTCACACGAGAAAAGGTAAATACTTGTTTATTTGCTAAGCAGTAGATACGAAATGGAAGGGGTATTTTGACAGATAAAACATACTACAATACGGCACTTTAACTTGTCGGTATTTAGTTTACTATTCATATATCACTTTTAAATATCAGTTTCAAGCCGTTGCTAATGAGAAACAATGGGCATTCCAACGCTCTTCCATGGGGACTTTAAAACAATGGATGCATTTCATTAACGGCGTGATCTAAAACAATGAGATTACATGCTCAAAGGAACCTGTGGTATAACAAGGACTTTCGTGTCGTGTGTCTAATTTAGCGACTGTCTCCAGGTAAAGGTAAGTTTAATAAATACCACCACAAATCAATTTACTGAATAATTTATATACATATTTGGTAGGTTTTAGTTCTTTATTAATTAATTCGTTGAGTATTAAATCAAGAGAAAGAATTATTCATATGTATCGACTTAATTGGCGAAAGAAAAATCTCCAAAAATTACGTTTGACATTACAATAAAGAACAAATAAGTATCAAAATATTTAGAAAGTAATCATTTTAGAAATTACATTAACTTTAATATTAAAAAAATACAAATAAAATTTTCAAGTAAAATGTTTTATTTGAATTTTTCTTTCGAAAATCTTAACATGACCTCACGCAAATTAAAAACTTAAAATGAATTTTAATGGATAAGTAATAGAAATAATCATAAAGTATCTTATTTGAATTAATTTTTCTTTAGAGAATCTGAACATGGCCTCCCACAATCTGGAGCATTTCCTGAAGTGCTCAGATTGCAAGAAGTACTTTGACGACGATTTACATGCGCCCCATATTCTGCAATGTCTGCACACTTGCTGCACTAAATGCTTGAAGTCCCGAATCATTAAGGAAGAAGTGCAATGTCCAGACTGTGGGGAGAAGTTTGAGGCCTTGCGCAACGACATAAGCGGATTTCCAATAGACAGTGCACGAAAACACATCGTCGACTGTTATAGAATTCAGAAGAAAAATGCGGAATTTTACTGTGACGAGTGTGGAACTTCTTCCAATAAGGAACGCGCTACAATGCGCTGTAAAGAATGCGACGAATTCTTGTGTGCAAGATGTACCGACGCTCATCAAAGAACTAAACTGACAAAACGGCATCAGTTGATGTCATTAGAAAAACTAAAAAACTCTCCATTGGAAGAATTTCACAATAAACAAACATGCACAGTGCCCGGACATGAGGGTCAACCCTTCTCCTTCTACTGTACGAATAAGTCCTGTGCAAAGCCTGTTTGTAGTCTCTGTGTTGTTCGAGACCATCAGCAGAATGGGCATGATGTCAGGAATATAAACGATATATACGTAGAAAATAAGCGTCTTGTGGAGGGGCAGTTGTTAGATGTCAAGCACATGAAAACGTCTGTGGATGAAGCGATTGGACATATTGAAGACGAAATTCAAAACCTCTACCTGAAAGAAAACGCTGTTGACGAAGAGTTGGACGCACATTTTTCTGCATGCCTGAAAACGCTGGAGAAAAGGAAAGAGGAACTAAAAGAAAAACTAGCGATGGTGTCACAGGACAAAAAGAAAGACCTTGATGGCCAACTTGATCGATTAACTGAACAGAAAGGGCAACTAGATCAAGCTTGTAAATTCACAGAAGACCACCTGCAGTACAGTAATTCTGCAGAATTTTTGCAAATGAAAGACCAGATTCTCAATCGGATGTATACGCTGAGGGACCAATCCGTTGATATTGTCCCACACGCAACAGCAAACATTAAATTTCAAACCATCAATATGGACGACGATTTCGTGGATTTTTGTCAAAATATGGGTGACGTATGGGCAACGTCAGCGTACCTCCCAAATACTCGTGTCCAGGTCTTGGATATCGCCGTGGGAAGAGAACAGTCTCCCTTGTTGATAACCTTAAACGACTTTCAAAACCGTCCACTTCACGAAGCTGGTCTGGACATTAAGGTCGAAATAATCAGCAGCAAGAATCATCGGACTCCAGCACTGATCCACGACAAAACGAAATCCCATGGTTGTTACAAAGTCGTGTTTACAGCTCCGAGACCTGGTGAATATATAGCTGTTGTCAAAATCTTGGGGATGCTGTTGAAGCCGGAGGGATATGTTTTCGTAGCCAAACACCCGGAACAAATGGCTTCTGAAGGCAGCTTAGCCGATCTTAGTAATTTTATGCTTATATATTAATTTGTTGGTTACAGAAAATCGCTCTAGAATCTCACGACAAAGAGGTCAAATGATAGAAGACTGTTTATTGTTACATTTTTCTTTTTAGCCCCAAAGGAGAGACAGGCTGTTGAAGAACCAGATATACTGACTGTACAAGAGACTAGCGGCACAACTGAAAGTAAATATCACTCAAATTCACCGATATACACTCATGCCTATTTATCCATTTTCTTGTTTTGTTCTCGAGCGAGAAGATTTGAAAACAGTTGATAGCCATTTTATAAACAGATTAGATTTAATTGACAAACAAACAATTATCACATTAACAGCTTGTAAATAACACTGCATTAGGGTGTTTTGTGCCGTTTAAGGGTGTACTTACTGTCAGTAGAGAGGATTTGGACTGTGTTTTTTTTTCAATTTTCGAAGGAAGGTATGAGGGACAAGACGTGAATATTTTTTGTCGGCACAACGACTTTGCCATAAAAAACCCCAGAAGAATTTGTCCCTGTACTTTTTCAAACAAGCACTTGGACAAAGACGTAGATAAACTGCGAGAAAATTGTTCTATCGAAGCTACGCACTGTTACATATAGGCCTACGGCATATGCTTTCCGTTCTGCTCTCGAATTCAATACACACTCACACCAACTGACCTTCACCTTGTAACAACATATAGGCAAAACTTTGCTAGCAGTGTCTACCAACTGGTAGTTTTAAAAGATAATTGAACTTTCAATTATAAATAATAAAATATAATATTTCCCGACTTTGAATTGAATTATAATGCTTTCATTTTTTTTAAGGAACGCGTACGTGTTTACAACAACAGCACGCCGCGCTCCCACTTCCTAAGTAACAACGTGTAGATAACAAAAAATAATGATTGATTAATAAAATTGCTTGAATAAAATAATTTAAAAGTATTGTGATTTTCACAATAAGTTTGATCATCATTATTATTAATTTTTTTTTCGAAATGCATCCGTGATAGTAGGCCTAGTTGTCAATGATACATAATCGTATCATAATTTAGGCCTATCTAACTTCTCCAAAAATAAATTTAATAATTATTGCACTGTTTATTTTAGAAAAACAACAACGCTATTTACAGTTGTTTACAGAAATGGCATTACCAAATTGTGTTTAGACAGTGATCCCATGTAAACATTATTTACTCGCAAATTTATGCAGATTTCATAGTCGCTTTTCTCGCTACATTTGGGTCGCTATTTGTATGCACTGGTGGCTAAAAGATATAAGACTCGGGAAATTTGTCAACATCGAAATAAATGTTATCCATGGTAAATAAATTAGGCCCCTAAAACCCGAGTTTTTAAAAATATCTAACACTACTTCTACAACAAGTTGATCGACGAAGGTCGCATATGACGTCACTGTACCACGTGATTACCTATCTAATTAACTAGGCTTTTTGAAATCGGGGCTTAGATTTAAGTCCATATTGTGGCTAATTATTGCAATACTTCAGCGAACAAACTATTACAATTAATTTCTATAAGCATAAGGAAGACAAAATGCATATAATTCTGTATACTTTGAAAACACGAGTTGTGTCCTTTAATAGGAAATATCCCTTAATTTACTCGAAGAATAATTCTAGGTTGCATCATGGGGCTATACATATATATACAATGGGTGCGGTGCATGGGGCAATTTGTATAATCGATGAAGTTACGGTAATCAAATCATATAGATACATATTGTGGCCTATATTCATAGTTGAAAAGCTGAATCTTCAAGGTCTGACGACAACAGCCAGGGCCAAACCAGTGACCCCCAAAAAATACAAAGCCGTTGGAGAAATTATATGTAAGCTCAACCCTTTTACAAACTTGATTTGATTGAAATTATTTACATGTAAAAACTGTATGATAATAAGTATGTATACTTTTATTTATATGTCATATCAGGTCCAGATATGAACCTAGATCATTTGGCAATCCATCCACAAAACGAACTGTTGGAGAACTTGAAAACCATCACTAATCAGAAGAGCCGTCATCGTCTACCTCGAAATCTGTCCAAAGCATTCCAGAATTTCCGCGGAACCATCGCAAATCGTTCCATGGGAAGAACAGGACAGTATTACTTTGAAGTCAATGTCAGCTTCTTCATAACACGTTCCCTGAGACAGGACCTTATCTTTCAGATAGGTCTTTGTCGCAAACCTGATGTTGACAAACATTATACCATTGACAATCATCAGTTCTCCTATGTCGTCTGCGCTAGAAAATGTCATATATGTGGCACCATATGTCTGCAAGGGTGGAGTAGTGGTCAGCGGTTTTACCACACCCCAATCACTGAAAACTCGCCTCCGGGAACGGCATTCAAGACTACGTATGGATTCCTTCTCGACACGCGTCACAGAGAATGGGTTGTTGTGGATGCCAAAAACAGGAAATTTATTCTCAGATTTAAAAACATTGACATGACCAAACCACTGTGGCCAGCATTTGGATTATATAACCCTGATTTGGTTAATTCGTCTCTAACCCTTCGGTCCGGAAAGGACATTTCCACAATTTTAGAGGTACCCTTTGACTATTAGTATCACTTCGCTTGATGATACGCGAGGAACCATTTTTGGTACCATTGTCAGGAGTGATCATGCCACCGTTTTTCCGTTGGAGTGTCAAAGAGGCGTGATATATTAAACGTTAATTTGTGAAATATTGACCATTGTGTCCATCATTACTTGGTTTTTCATAATCATATTGCTCTGTCTACAGTCTGTGAATGAACTCATTATTGACCTATTTGCACTAATTAACAAGTGTGAGTTAAGAAATCGAAAAGATGAACGATTCACAGAAGAAATCGATAGGTAGATGTTTTATTCCAACAGCAAGAGAAATTAATGTATCGATGTAGATGGAGCAAGGTACATGCATATGTTTATTTCTTTAAATGGCTTGCTCATGATCTTGTAAGCTTGAATGTCGTTTTGCATTTTATAGCTCAGTACGTTACTGTTGATGTCCACTTTATGACATGAACAACAATATATCTCCTCTTTATGTAGGAGAGTTGCTGAGGTGAAAATATGTTGCCATGTATGTATGTATAAAAAATAAATTAACCCTAAATAAACATTAATCTTTATTAAGACACTAAAAACTGTTTTTCACAAACCATACAGCCCTTTTTTGAAATCCCCTTCACTATTGTTTTTGAAGCATTTCCGATTTCAATATAAACATATACTGGTGTGTGTTCAAGCTAACCGTTTTCCCCCATAGCATCCGGTTTTACCTCATTTATACATGTACATTTTCTGTGTGGACCTAAGCAATAACAATTTGAGACATTTACATTTTTTTTTAAAGTACACATTTTCCAACGCATGACGTTACACAATGATTTTAAGCTTGCTTTTCATCACTTGTAATGAAAAATTACATCAAATTTCCACCATAGCTATTTTTATGCCCCCATAACTTGAGATTAATCACTGATCTGTCCGTTTGTCTGCAAATTCTTAAAACATTGATCCTTGACCACGACTTTAGAATGTCTGGTGATGGAGTTTCATGTTTTACGTGTGTATTCCTCGTGACAAGATTTTTCTTTGGGTATCTGAATTACTTTCCTGCTGTATGGGGGCATCAGTGTTCCACAACTGCATCTTGTTTTTCCCACGCCGAATAGAGGTGAGAGGCCGTGTGATTTTGAGCGCGATGCTCTAACCACTACGCCACGAAAATGTTCCCCTAATCAGGTCCCATCCTACCCCCAGGCCATGATTTCTGCAGTACCCATGGATGCTTCCATAGTAATGACAAATCATCCTTCTGCTGATCTTGAAAACAAGGTACATGTACAAAATTTCCAAATATTTTGTCATGTAAAACTGAGACCCCCACCCCCCCCTTTTTTTTTTTACTAAACCTACCTGAGAATGGTTGCATATTGATATTAACTAATCATGGTCCATCGTCAAAACCCACAGGTTTTCTCTCCGTTACACTCCATTTAACCGTTGAATGAGAGAAAACCTGTGGGTTCTGACTAGGAGCATGACCATGCTGATCTAGACAATATATAAAACTTCGATCACCTATTGTGGCCCCACCCTTCCCCTCGAGGACCAATCAATTTGAACAATTTTGAATCTTTCAATTTGGTATTAGGAACCTTTAACACAAGTTTTGGCTTTCTTGGTCGAGTGGGTTCTTGAGAAGACTTTTGATAATGATGTTAAATATTTTCAATCATCCTCCCACTAAAAAGGACATGACCCTTCATTTGAAATATTTTGAATCTCCTTTAACCAATGATGCCTTATACATGCAACTAGTTTAATTAAAACATAATTAGCAAAGTTATTAAAGTTTTGAAATCTAGGTCAAACTCCAAGGTTAATGATCATGGATAGAAATGCAACATAATAAGAAATCTATCCACAAATTATGAAAACCCTACCTTAAGGAGGTATGCTACACCAGAGAAATTTGATGTAGATGAAAAATGGAGGATATGTACAATATTTTGAAGTTGAAAATTTGCAAATTTACTTTATTTTGTCAAAAAATAGTTTTAGAAGGTAATCTGAAAAAAAATTAAAACCCCTGCTGGACTCAAACCTGCGACCAACAGTTTAGCAGTCGGTATTCTAACCCACTGGGCTAGGTATTTAAATGGGAAAGGAAAAGTCAAATATTTCATGCTGATGTCGATTTTTTCATCCACGTTTTCAAAGGAAGTCAGCCATTATGACGATGTAGAGTACTACCTTAATTTACCTCTTTACAGCAAGACATGTTTTGTGACACGTGCTACATCACAAGACTGCGATTCAAATGTTTTTTTGTGAATTGCTTGCATCGATCGATTTGTTTGTATATCTATGTAGCTCGGTGGATAGGGGCCGAGTTACTGACCAGCAGATCCCAAGGTTAAGGCCACCAATGTCTTTTATGTTATTTACTTTAATCAATTTTTTTGAAAATTGTGTTATAGTTCTCCAAAATTACATACAGCAAGTACAATCACCGATTTTAAAAGATGCAATATTTTTTTTGAAATAATTCTTTATTACATGTATCCCCACTTCAAAAGGGTGTGGCACTTCATTTAAAAAAAACACCATGAATCCTTTTTACCCAATCATGCTTTGTGGCAACTGAAATTACCCCTGTGTTTATGAAGAAGTTGAAAATGTTAAAAATTAGACAGATGGATGCCAGGCAAATAGCGATCAGAAAAGCCCATGCGAGTTTTCAGCTCAGGTGTGCCAAAATCTTTGTTACCCCAAAAAATTCTGCACATATGAAATATAAGAGTCCTGTCAATCACCATTCAAAATTTATGACCAAGGTTGAAATAGTTGCATTGGCATAAAAAAACCACAACTTGAATCACACAACTTTATGATGAACATTTGCATTTTGATATATTTCATGTGGTCCTGCTCCTCTTCAAAAATAACTTTTGAAATTAATTCCCTGTAAATTCCTATATAAAATTGTGATCTACTATTGTGGCAACACAGGTCCCTGAATTGAACAAACTTGAATTTGCACTACCTGAGGATGCTTGCATATTAATGGGTAAGTCATGGTCTTGCTGTTATCGGAATGAAGATTTTTAAAGATGTTTCCCTAGATATTTTTACATCGGTATGCAAAACTTTGATTCCCTTTTGTGGCCCCAACCTACCCCCGTGGCAGGTGAAGTCACACTCCATACGAGGTGCTTAAAGAGCCATTAAATAAAATCTTGATGCAGCAATCAACCTTACGATCAATATGTGTTTGTGAAACATTCAAGTCCCCGGCTACAATATTTTTGTGAACAAATTTTAAACGTCAGAGGTAAATTCCAAGATAAAATTTTTTTGGTACCAATGGAAAGGTCTTTGCACAAAAATGCACATGCTTAATATAAGAAGAGTACTGCAAACAGTAAACAGCATACGCCCGTTAGACCTTCAGTGCAATATCTGTATCCATGATGAGAAAAAGTTCAGAAAACAATTTGACCTACTTTTACCCCTAAAGTAGGTAGGGCACGATGCACCAATCAAGATGAAATGTGAACTGATTATGTATATCTCTAAGAGGGGGGTTGTGACAAAATTTCAGGACAATACCTGTATTCTATTCGTAACGAAAAACTGTTTGACCTATTTTACCCCTAAAGTAGATCATGTTGCACCAATCCAGCTGAAATGCAAACTGAACTTATATTCATCCGAGAGGAAGCTTGTGACTACATTTCAGAGCAATATCTGTATCCGTAATGAAAACAAAGTTTTTCTACTAAGTAAGACTACGACCTTGACCTTGAGAAACAATAGACATCCTCCGTTTGGCAAAAGGTGTATGTGTACCATGTTTGACGGTGCTAGCCCCAACAGTCCCGTCTGTATCCTGGCTTCAAAATTGTCCTACTAAGTGATACCACAACCTTGACCTTGAAAAACAATAGGAATTTTCCTCTCATCATATGATTATCAAATGTACTAAGTTGCAAGATCTTGGAGCTTACGGTTCAGTCTACATCCTGTCTACAAGGGTTTCCTATTGAAAAATACCTTGACCTTGAAGAACAAAGGACGCCCTCCACTTGGCATGAGGAGTATGTGTACCAAGTTTGATGGTCCTAGCCCCAATGGTTCGGTCTGTATGATGCCTACAAGGCTTTCCTATTAACTGATACAACCTTGACCTTTAAAAACAATAGGCATCTTCCTCTCATCATGGTGGAAAAAATGTACCAAGTTGTAAGATCCTGGAGTTTACAGTTCATTTTGTATTTTGCCTACAAGGTCGGTACAGACGGACGATGCCATACCATAAAACATACTGTCTTTGACGCGCATATAAAAACAGTACCTCCTACGACTTGAAAAATAGCTATACTACAAGTTTGTAGTAGACCAAAGGTCAATGTAGAGGTCACAAAGTCAAATATTTTGGTACCAATAGAAAAGTATTACCACAAGGAATACACATGTCAAATATACGAGCTGTACCTCTTATAGTTTAAAAGATATTACCAAGGTTAAATTAAGTTTTTTATGAAAATTTCCAAAAATTAGGTCAATGTCAACAAATATGGTATCGATGGAAAGGTCTTCTCTCAAAAACTGCACATTTACTATAAAAACAATATAACATATAGCTTATATATATTGTTTAATGTCCCACTCAGGAATCCTACACTCATATGGAGACGTCACCATTGCAAATTAAGGGCTACAAAAGTTAGGCCTATGCTCAGCCTTTGAGCAGAGAGGAGTTTTAATCATGTCACAACTTCTCTGACACAGGACCTCAGTTTTTGCAGTTTCATCCGAAGGGCCACCCCATTTAGTTGCCTCTTAAAAGACAAGCAACGGGTACTGAGGACCTATTCTAACCTGGATCCCCACAATTATATTAGAATTTTCTAAAAGTAGGTCAAATGTCAGTGTAAAGGTCACGTGGTCAAAGAATTTGGTACCAATGGAAAGGTCTTACAACAAGGAATACACATACCAACTAGTGGGTATTATTTATTGTTTGTTTTTTACAAAAAACAACAGATGTTTCCCCTTCAAAGTTTGATTGTCTAATAACCAGGGCAACAATAATGAGTGCAAGCATAAGAGGCAATAACAACGGCTTGCATCAAAATCAATGGGTCAAGGTAAAAAAAAATTAGTACAGTACATCTTGTCTTAAATCTGCCTCCCATGTTGTAAGTTTGAAAACCTAATGTCAAAGGGTTCTCAGGTTATGGTCTGGACTATACTTTGATGTAAAAGAGTGACCTTGACAATATAAGTACGCCAAGGTAAAAAATGTTGGTGATGTGCACCCCCTCCTCAATATTGCCTTTCCATATTACAAGTTTGCAGTCTTGATGTCAAACAAATCTTAGTTATGAAATCATCAAGTTCTTTTTAAACATGACATTGAATGAAGAAATGGGTCAAGGTCAAAACTTTTGGTACAGTACATCTTGTTTTAATGTCTGCTTTCCATGTTGTAAGTTTGAAATCCTAATGTCAAAGGGTTCTCAGGTTATAGTCTTGACTATACTTTGATGTAAAAGAGTGACCTTGAATGGATAAATGGGTCATGGTCAAATATTTTGGTACAGTACATATTGTCTTAATATCTGCTTTCTAAGTTGTAAGTTTGAAATCCTAATGTCAAATAGTTCTCAGGTTATAGCCTTGATGTAAAAGAGTGACCTTGACACTGTAAGTGGATGAAGGTAAAAAATGTTTCTGATGTGCACCCCTCTTCCAAATAACCTCTCCATATTCCAAAATGTCAAATGGTTGTCAAGTCAGCTTTTGGCCTGGACTATATTTTGACATAAAAAATTGACTTTGACTTTATAAATGGGTCAAGGTCAAACATTTTGGTGGAATTCTCCCTTTCCTTATTCCTCCTTCTCATATTCTAAGTTTGAAGTCTTAATGTCAAAGCGTTCTAAAGTTACGGTCAATTCATGTTTTTCTTGATTTGACATTATATGAAGAAAGGGGTCAAGGTCAAAAATTTTGGTGCACTCTTCCATATCATCTCTCCATATTCAAAGTTTGAAGTTTTAATGTCAAACAGTTGTCAAGTCAGCTTTTGGTCTGGACTATATTTTGACATAAAAAATTGACCTTGACTTTATAAATGGGTCAAGGTCAAACATTTTGGTAGAATTCTCCCCTTCCTCATTCCCCCTTCTCATATTTTAAGTTTGAAGTCTTAATGTCAAAGGGTTCTAAAGTTATGGTCTATTCATGTTTTTCTTAATTTGACCTTAAATGAAGAAAGGGGTCAAGGTAAAAAAATTTGGTGCAGTGCACCTTGTATCTATGTCCTCTTGCCACGTTCCAAGTTTGAAATCGTAATGTTAATGGGTTCTCAGCTATTGGCCTGGACTATATGTTGACATAAAAGATTTACCTTGACTTTATAAGTGGGTCAAGGTCAAACGTTTTTTTTTTTTGGGGGGGGGGGGGGCACCCCTCCTCCATACCACCTCCTTATGTTCCAAGTTTGAAGTCTTAAAGTCAAAGGGTTCTCTAGTTAGGGCTTGGACAAAATTTGGTTGAAAAAGAAGAACAAGAGGTCCATATCGCTCACCTGAGTCACCTTGGTCCATATCAGAAGATTTTCCATATATATTAGCATGTAAAACCGTAGTCCCTATTATGGCCCCAAACATACCCCTGGTTTTTTCAAACTTGAATTTACACTATGTCAGAAAGCTTTCATGTAAATGTGAACTTCTTTGGCCCAATGGTTCTTGAGAAGATTTTTAAAGATTTTTCCTATATATTTGTATGTAAAACTTTGATCCCCTATTGTGGCCCCACCCTACCCCAGGGGGCCATGATTTTAATAATTTAGAATCTGCACTATATCAGAAAGCTTTCATATAAATCTCAGCTTTTCTGGCTCAGTGGTTCTTGGGAAGATTTTTCCTATATATTTGTATGTAAAACTTTGATCCCCTATTGTGGCCCCATCCGATCCCCGGGGGCCATGATTTTAACAATTTAGAATCTGCACTATATCAGAAAGCTTTCATATAAATCTCAGCTTTTCTGGCTCAGTATTTCTTGAGAAGATTTTTCCTATATATTTGTATGTAAAACTTTGATCCCCCCTTGTGGCCCCATCCGATCCCCGGGGGCCATGATTTTAACAAATTTGAATCTGCACCATGTCAGAAAGTTTTCATGTAAAAATCAGCTTTTCTGACTCAGTGGTTCTTGAGGAGATTTTTAAAGATTTTTCCTATACATTTGTATGTAAAACTTTGATCCCCTATTGTGGCCCCATCCAACCCCCGGAGCCCATGATTTGAACAAACTTGAATCTGCATTATGTCAGGAAGCTTTCATGTAAATCTCAGCTTTTCTGGCTTAGTGGTTCTTGAGAGGAAGATTTTTAAAGTTTTTCCCTATATATTTGTGTGCAAAAATTTGATCCCCCCTTGGGGCCCCATCCTAACCCCGGGGGCCATGATTTGAACAAACTTGAATCTGCACTATGTCAGAAAGTTTTCATGTAAAAATCAGCTTTTCTGACTCAGTGGTTCTTGAGAAGATTCTTAAAGATTTTTCCTATATATTTATATGTAAAACTTTGATCCCCCCTTGTGGCCCCATCCTACCACCGGGGGCCATGATTTGAACAAACTTGAATCTGCAATATGTCAGGAAGCTTTCAGGTAAATTTCAGCTCTTCTGGCCCAGTGGTTCTTGAGAAGATTTTTAAATGACCCCACCCTATTTTTGTGACTATCTCCCCTTTGAAAGGGACATGGCCCTTCATTTGAACAAACTTGAAAGCCCTTCACCCAAGGATGCTTTTGGCCATGTTTGGTTGAAATTGGCCCAGTGGTTCTGGAGAAGAAGTCGAAAATGTGAAAATTTTAACAGACAGACGGACAGACAGACAGACGCCGGACAAAAAGCAATCAGAAAAGCTCACTTGAACCTTCGGTTCAGGTGAGTTAAAAAAAAAACGACAAAAAAAACCTATTGTGGCCCCATTCGATCCCTGCGGCCATGATTTTAACAATTTAGAATCTGCACTACATCAGGAAGCTTTCATATAAATCTAAGCTTTTCTGGTTCAGTAGTTCTTGAGAAGATTTTTCCTTTATATTTGTAAGTAAAACTTTGATCCCCTATTGTGGCCCTATCCAACTCCCGGTGGCCATGATTTTAACAATTTAGAATCTGCACTACCTAATAAAGGTGATCTATAAATTTCATCTTTTCCGGCCCAGTGGTTCTTGAGATTTTTTAATGACCCTATTCTATTTTTACCTTTTCTTGATTATCTCTCCTTGAAAGGTGGCCTGGCCCTTTATTTTGACAATTTAGAATTCCCTTTACCTAAGGATGTTTTGTGCCAACTTTGGTTGAAATTGGCCCAGTGGTTTTGGAGAAGTCAAAAATGTTAAAAGTTTACAGACAGAAAGAAGTCGGAATACGGGTGATCAGAATAGCTCACTTGAGCTTAAAAGCTCAGGTGAGCTAAAAATGACAAAAACGATATGAAAGCTGTACCTCTTATGTTGTAAAAGATATGACCAAGGTTAAAGTTTTTTTCTCTAAAACCTTCCAAAAACAAGGTCAATGTCACAGAATCAATGTCAAGGATGAAAAGTTAACTAATCTTATATTGTTGGAAAGGTCTTTTCACAAAAAATGCACATGCTTAATATAAAAACATAACCTCTTATGGCTTATACTTGAATTTTCTAAGAGTAGGTGCAAGATCAATGTTACGGTCACCAGGTCAAAGATTTTATTTTTTGCCACAGACAGACAGATGGATGGATGAAAAGGCCAAAACCTACAGTACTGTATCCAGGATTATTTTCCCCTGTGTTATTTTCACCTTTCTACACTTTCACCCCGTTTTAAATTTGCATAGACATAATTGTGTTAAAAAGAGAGATATGCGAGAAAAAAGTTTCGCTCACTCTAAATTTTGCCCAGTGATGAGGACGAAAGGGACAAAAATAAAATGAAGGCGAATATTTCCCTGTATACAGTACTTAAGAATTAAAAAAATTACTTGAGAATCATACAAACAGCACCTGGAATTTTTATTAGAATATGTCCAATGACTAACAAAGAGTTCATACATAAAGCATGTCACATGCATAATCACAAACACTTCTCATAAATCAAATACATGTAAAAATTGGCAGTCTTGCAACATCAGTAAAAGGAACATTTGAGTAAGATGAAACATTAAGTATACTAAAAGTAAACACATATTTTATTTAATAAAATATTAAGAGAATACCAGTAAAGAGTAATTGGAAGCATCAATAAAACATGTTTCTTTTTATAACTATTCGACTTTAACTTTGACATTGATCGATGTTCCTGGCCTGTTAGGCATCATTTAAATGACTATTATTATTTCTAGATTTTTAACCGCTATGTGGGAATCATTTTTTTCTGAGCTGACTGTACGATCGTGAATGCTAACTAGACGACTGCTGACTGGATGACTGCTAATGCTGGACAAATATTACTGCTGACTGGACGACTGCTGATGCTGGACAAATATTACTGCTGACTGCTGAGATTCAAAATGGACTGGAGGGTCTCCACAGCTTGAGCATCCAGGCTGACATTTCTGCTGGTTCCCGGCCCATGATCATAGACCACAAAGATGTCTGTGTTCGGCTTCAGATTATGATCTGAAATTTCCACTTCCTCCAACGCTTTGGGCAGATGAGAGATGTACTGGACATTGGTCAAATCCAGTGTCACCGCCTCCTGAACCTCACTGTCTTGTAACATGCTCACAAGTTCACCAGTCCCCACTTCCAAATCCTTCTTCTGACCACATATTGACTGATACAGCTTTCGATATTTAGTGCTGGTTTTGGCAGATCTGTATTGCTGAAGATCTACAGATTCTACCATTGTTCTCTCCAAGTTTGCCAGTAATTCATAGAAATCATTGGGGTCAATTCCTTTCTTTATGCAATTCTCGTTGTGTTTCTGAGACTTCATGTGTCGCAACATTTTTGATGGAATCATAAAATACAGATCACATGCATTGCAGTGGATATTTTGTTGAGGTGTATGAGTATTTTTAATGTGAGCATTCAATTGAGCAACCGTACAGTATCTGTTATTACAGATTTCACAGCAATGGTTTCTATCGGCTCCATGTTTAGCCATGTGCCTTGCATGTTGTGTTTTGGTAGCAAGGACCTTATCACAGTAAGAACATGGAAACACCGTCAGATTTCTCCGTTTGACTTCCTCTGGGTGATAAACAACCCAATGATACTTGAGGCCATCATAGCAACGAAATGTACTATTGCAATACTTGCACACATGGAATCGGTCAATGTTATGTCTCATTGCATGCATTCTTAGACTATGACGACTCTTAAAAGCATTGCCACAGATATGACAAACATAGTCTTTATTCAGTCTATGTGTCTCCATATGCGATAGAAGAGAAGATCTAACATGGAATTTTTTATCACATTTGGTGCATTGGTATTCTTTTTGTTTTACATGCCTTGCCCTGTGTGCACTGAACAGGCTTTTCTGAAGAAACTTTTCTCCGCATACATCACAAATAAAAGAGTTATTTTTATTCAGAATGCCTAAATGACTTGCCAAATGAATTGCCATTTCATCATTATTTGGAAAATTTTTACCACATTTTTTGCATATAGAATTTCCATGGAAGTTGATGGTAAATTTTGGATTGTCTACTATTTTTTCATTGATTTCAGCCATGTGTGACTCTTTAATATGCTCAGCAAGCTCAGTTCTTGAATGAAAACCTATCTGGCAGACCTGGCATTCACAAGGACATGTTTCCTTCACTACTTTCTGTTTCGTAACTTTATGCACCTCTCTCATATGCCTGCCAAGGTTCTTTCTTCTCATAAACACCTTTCCACATTCTGGACATTCACATTTTTCTCCCGGACCATGAACACTTGTATGACGCTCTAACAGGCATTTGGAAACGGAGACATGACCACAGATGCTACATTTGAATTCATCATCATGGACAACAGCAAAATGTTTCTCAAAAGACTGTTTTTTACTGAAAAATTTGGGACATACATGGCATTTCTTCATGACTTTTTCATCCATTGGAGTGCATGCACTGTCATGTGCCTCCTTCTCTGTGTCATCATTAAAAGTTGCATCACACCAAAGGCAGTAGTTTTCTTTATGGTTTGCTAACAAGTGCAGCAATTCAGCATATTTACTATCAAATTTTTCTTTGCAGAGTCTACAATCTCTCTGTGGCTGAACTTTCTTGTGCTGTCTATTGTGTTTTCTCATTGCACGGAAACTGTTAAATGTTTCATTGCACTCTGTGCAAGTAAAGGATTTCTTTCTAGATTTCTTACCAAGTTTCAAAGGAAGCTTTGAATGATCTCCTTTCTTGGAGTTAGAATGATTTCCATATCTGTTTTTTTCATCACCATTTCTACTATCATCATCATTGCTACCATCAGATGCAGCAGATTGCATATCTTCTGCATTTTCAGATTCCCTTGGTAAATCATTATTGGTGTCAGTCTCAATGGTTTCATCATTTCCAATCATGCTCGTTGTCTTGATTTCATCATTATTTACGTCCTCAGATGCATCTTCAGTTGCATCCATCATCACACTATGATGTATACCGGATCCTGCAGAAATATGATCTTTTACTACATGATCAATGAAGTTCTGTGAAGAGGGGAAGTCTTTATCACACTCCACACAATGATTTTCCTTTGATGGTTTGTGCTCTGTTTGATGGTCACGTAATGCAAGTAGAGATGAAAAACTTTTGTTGCATTGAGAACACTTCTGGTCCTTTGGTCCATGACAGTTTATAATATGGTCTTCAAATGCATTGCTAGAATGGCAAGTTGTTGTACAAAAATGACACTTTCTTTTGAATTCTTTGCTTGGTGGACAATTTTCTTCATGATCTTTCATCTTTTCTGTGCTGACCTCTATCAAATTGCACCAAAAGCAGAAATCATCACTGTGCTGTTTATGACAATGAAAGAAAAGTTCCTCTGCTGTGTGAAATACTTCTTCACAAAGCTGACAGAAATGTTTCAACTTGTGTGACTTTTCATGTTCATCTAGCTCTTTTGAACTGTTGAAAATTTGGCTACACACACTACATGAGTAAGCCATATGCAATTTTGGGATCAAAACCTTTGAATCTGTTTTCTCCTTCTTTTTCTCTGTAGTTATTTTTGTCATTTCCTTTTCCAAGGATTTTAGTGAAGCATTTTTTTTCGTTTGGTTGTCATTTTGTGAGTTGTGTTTTTCATTTTTCATCATGGGTTCTGTTGTATGAATTTGTTTCCTTGGTTCTGAATCTTTAGCTCTGATACCTTTAAATAAAAGTAATTAGTAAACTTTACTACATGTACATTTCTTGCACCTTCTAAATTCTATTGCAAAGGACAACTTTGTGAGCTAGTTAGAGTTAGTGCCCTTTATTTAGAATAGAAGACTTGTAGAGTTTCACAAATAATTCTGCTAAATTGATATGTATGGGTAAATGAGCCATCAGATATCTAATCAATGGCACTTAATTACCTCTCTATCATCATGATATCATATTCAAATTTACTCAAATATGCCATCATTTTAGGTTTTTGGTAATTCACAACCTCCAATCCATTTTTTTTTCCATGGTAGCTTTAAAGAGTATTAACTAACGATTAATAAGAAATAAAAACTTTTAGACAGTGAAATGGGGTAATATAGATTTTGACTAATGAATATCTGTAAATACATGTACATTTCTTTTGAATATGTTAGAAAAAGTTTACAAAGTTCAGATGCCATTAACTCTGTAAATTCACTCAATGGATAACTGTGTGTGGATAGTTTGAAGCCTCAACTTTACTACCATGTAGAAAATTCAACACACCCCCAGCATTTCATTGGATAACAAATCAACAGAGCCAAAATATGTCTTTCATGGAACTAGTTTTATGAAATTTTCCATGTGGTGATTTTTTTTTTATCCATATTAATAAAGATGTAGCTGTAATTTAACATGGAAACTGATTTATTACATTGTTGCTCATACAGTAGATTCTGCATTACATGTGAGTAACTGATATTCAGGTTAATTTGCGAGAAGTTTCCGAGGTTACAAATTAAACAATCTCTCTTTGATTTATTCAATACTACATTACATTGGAAGTAGGTCCTTCTAAGCATACCAACCATGATTTGACATTCTCGTGAATAAACGAAATCTCACCACATACATTCAGTATCCCCCCCCCCCCCCCCCCCCCAAAAAAGCCGATATTTACTGTATGTTGGAATATCTGAATAAAGATTCATAATCACGTTTTTTTGAAGGCATCTCCGCCTCATCAGTGGTGTGAGTCCTTTTTGTAGTGGATGGGGAGTAGTAATCTTTTTTCCAGCTTGGAGCTTTGATTTTACGACCATGTCTTCCAAACACTGCTGGTGTTTCATAGTTGTCTGAAATAGCAAAATCAAATGACATCATTTTTGTAATACTAGTATACATGTACATTGTATATATGCAAATAAAAGTTTTAAAGATTTACAACTTTAAACCATGAATATAAACTATAAAGTTACTAATTATTATGTAATAAGTCAATGTTAATACAGAGAATACTTTCTATACAGCCCAGTCTGATTAACACCAGATCTTTGATCCTGTCCTCTATTCTGATGTAGCTAATGCAAAGATCTGAAGACATCCTGTATAGGGCCACATCAGCATGCACTTAGGTGACCTGAGGTCATCCAATCAAATGCTTTTATAAGAACCATACAAACCTATTCTTAAATGTAAATGTTGAACTCAGCATATACAGTTCCTTTGCGAGGTCATTATCCGGAACACTTTGGAATTCACTGTCACTTATTCCTATTGTCAAAGATTTGCCAGTGATGATTTGATTGGTTTATCTAAAGTTCATTCTGATGACCCTATATGGGATATCTTCAGATCTTTGTATTAGTGACATAAGAATATTGTAGCGGATCAGAGATCTGGTTTTAATCAGATTGTATACACCCATATCCTTGCAATGATGTAATTCTAAAATGGGCAATATCTGTACTAACCTATGTAATATCTACACCTACTTATACAGTTGCAGAGATAATTAAGGATATGCGGGACGATGATCACGTGATGGTTGCGAATTTATTATAAATTTAGAACCGAACGCAGCATAGTTAAAGCTTCCCGAGAAAAATCACAATGCTGTACAGACACACTATATGACGTCATAATAAAAAAGTACGTCACGACGTTGTATCGCGGGGAAAATGTCATCATATTTTGTCGTAATTTGCTACCGCTGTCAAGTGTCATGTGTAAATTTGGTGATTGAATTCTTGTCAAATGATAAATTTTATTTTATTTCGTAGTGATGACAAGTCTCTTTTTCACATACATTGCATATATTATATATATATATAGTATGCGCCACAGTAATTTTGATAGTATAGCCTATAAGTCACCGAAATCGCTCCTACATGCACATGCAATTTGCATCTCTAGGCATTTACAAAAAGAAAGTCAACCATCTGTAAACAATGATTCAGTGCAAGTGTAAGATGATGATCGTTTGTTGATATTACTATAATAGTGTGAAACTAGAACTGGACACACATTTCTCCGAATCTTGCTTGGGAAACGTATGAACTATTCAGGTGCTTTTATAATAGATCCTTGTTTGCGAAAAATACCCCCCCCCCCACCTTATGACGACAATCGTTACTTTTTGTCAAATATTAACGTCCATACTAGGAATGTTTAATTTTTGCAAGCATTTTCATGTAAATATAAGTACGCTTTATCTCTCAAACTATTTCATATTCCAAATTATTTTTACTAACTTTACGAAACACTGCTGCGGAAATGGTAACTAATGTAAAAAAAAAAAATATGACACACGTCGGAATGTATGCGAGAAGCAGAAGTGTGAAAAAGAAAAAGGTGCAAAGTCACAACATGTGCGATACATAAATACCTTGAAAAATAGCATGGAGACGATCGAGTCAAGTGACATTAGCTACCATGGCCGCGGAAATGCTGTTGATCTTGTAAAGGAAGTAGTAGCTCATATTGACGTTAACTAGACCTAACCCGTGGTTTGAAAGAAGACGTATTGTTTAGAGCTAGACTAGACGTTTTGTTCGAAGTCATATGTTTAATATATACATGTATATCTTTAAAAAATAAATTTTAATTTGTTTTCATCAACTCAATTTTGGTTCCATAATCATGAAAATTCTAAATATTTCAATAGGTTCAAAACAAATATAGTTTCTAACAATGTATTCCAAAACAGGCACGAAGAATTAGGCTACCCCCCCCCTCCCCCCGTTTTTGACAATGAGCTTTTTTTTGTGTAGTGCAAATAAATTGAGACTGTCCCATCCCCCATTACTTTTAACAGTAGTTGTACATGAAAAGAATATAAGCTTTAAAGTTATTAATAACAAATATTTCGCCAAGCCTAACCCCAAGTGAACATATCAATGTATAACTTCAAGGACGCCTACCTCAAAATCAAGATTAGCTTCACCCCTTCATATTTCTACAGGAAGTTAGGTATATGAATAGCTTTTAATTGCAGTGTTTGCAAAAAAATTCATTGAGAAGTTTTTGAGCAGTGCTTCACTTAGTATCTGGACTACCCTGTTTTTGAGTACCAATTTCCACCCCAAATCCTTAAATTTTCCCAATTTCTTATTATATGGTTATGTTTAAGCATGTTATTATTATATATTTTATATTTTGCATATATTCTAAAGATTATTGTAAAAGATATAGATAAAAATTCCATCAAATTATTTTTTTGAATTGAAAATCGGAATGATCTTGTAAAATTCACAATTTTCGAAAAGGGGGGTAATTCAAAGCTTATTATCTCCCTTGTATACCTAGAAAGTGACCATGAAATTTTATACACATTGTACAGGACATCCTGATGGTGCTTCATGAAAAAAAGAAAAAATATTCATTGACGAGTTATTTTTGGCCACATCGTCCCGCATGTCCTTAAGGAAAACGACTTGTAAGACATTTGGGACTGTCTGAAACTCTACATAATACTTAATAATATTACTTGTTTAATACGATATATGTGTATCCAGTGTGGGGAAGGACTTGATTAAATTAATAGAATTTCTTAATTATATCTATAGGTGTAACAAAAGGCCCATAGGCCACATCATACACCTAAGTCACTTTGACCCAGCTGGTGTATTTTTTAAAATCTTTCCTCACATAAAATGTTTTATCCCCATATTGTGGCCCCAACATAGCCCTAAAGGGTCATAACATAGTTGAGATACAAGGTCAACAATCAAGGTACAGACCCTGAAATGTGCTACTACACCAGTTGCACGGTACGGTTCGGTACGCTTTATGAACGGTACGGTTCGTTTTCTGAACGGTATGGTTCGTTTCTTGAACGGTACGGTTCGTTTCTTGCACGGTACGGTACGCTTCTTGAACGGTACGGTTCGCTTCTTGCACGGTACGGTTTGCTAAAAATAGCTGCACGCTTTGTGAACGGTTTGCACGTTTTATTAATGAGGTGGGCGTGGCCTGAACGCTTTGACTTCGTATAAATTGTACGTTTCGATAGTTTGTTTTCACTCGATCGGTCTTATTCGGCTCTTTGATTATCGGCTGCAGGATTTGTGGTTGTGTTAGAATGTGCACATGGGGAAATGAGACGTTATCTTTGATTGCTTCGATGGAATAATTCCATATTGATAACGTACATAAAAGTTATGAATAAAAGTTTTTAGAATTTGCTTAAGTCTAAGTCTTAATGGTTGTTGTTACGTTTCAATTTGTTTTTCATTTCTCATCAGACATTTATTAATTTACGATTTTATAAAAAGTTGTTACATGAACTGCTCCCCGACATGGGCGTGCGTAAGTGTAAAAACAAAGCCTATTAAGTTTCCGGATATAAATTACAGTGCCTAAATTGGAAAAGTTTTTAAGAAGAAGTGAATTTTGTTTTGAATACACTAAAGTCGCAAATGACACAATGATTATTTTCTGCACTTCACATTTATTGTGATTTATCATCGGCATTATGAAAGATCCAGGATATCTGCACGTGAAGTTTGTACGTCCTTTTTTGTCAGCATTCAGTCATTCATAATTAATAATGTTAGATATCTGTTGCATTTGTCTTTGAATCAAATAAAATGATGATAATACATATATATTCCTATCCTTTATCACGCGAAGTCCGATTTTCATTTTCCTGACTTTATTTTTGATCACTGAAAATTGAATTTAAAAAAATTAACAGAAAAGTAAGGCAAGTGTATAGTTTGCAATAAAAATGTTTCATATACCTTTTCTATATATTGTTGAAATACTTGAAAATGCTGAAATGAATAATTTTTTGCGGCCGATTTGATGCTTTGCATCAATTTAACTTGTTTACATTCTTTTACACATGTATGTATCTATTTATTTCTCTGTCGATGTAATTAAAAATTGTTTATTAGTGTATATAATAAATCCGCCAATCTACATCTATCTATATGGGTCGTTATCAATGTAGAAGAGAAAAAGATATGTCAAAATTATTGATTCGTGATGTTTGAGGATAATGCTTCGAATAGCCAGCGATAGTCTACGACCTCCTTTCCCATCGGGCGCCATTGTGAAAATAATATACTGTGGCTGAAAAAGTGGGTCACATGACATAAATTGCACGCTTTCTGCACGGTACGGTACGCTTTCGGGCTTTTGGGGGCGGGGTTTGCATAATATTATCCTGCACGCTTTCTGCACGGTACGATACGCTTTTTGAACGATACGGTTCGTTTCTTGAACGGGACGGTACGTTTCTTGAACGGTACGGTTCGTTTTTTGCACGGTACGGTACGTTTCTTGAACGGTACGGTTCGTTTCTTGCATGGAACGGTTCGGTTCGTTTTTAAGGTGTAGTAGCACGTTTCAGGGTCTGTATGAAATGTGAAATCTTGTCATTACACATAAAATATGAAAACTCTACCTTAAACAGTGCAGGAGATATTGCCTAAATTAACTAGTTTTCAAAAGTAGGTCAACATCTTAGGTCAAGGTTACAATGTCAAAAACTCTGTTATGAAAAGAAGTTTTATCACAAGGATTGCATAAATTAAAAAAAGAAAGATATATCACACCCCATTCAAAAGTTATAAGCAAGGTGAAAGTTTTGATTAAAGTTTTTATTTGGGTCAAACTCCAAAGTCAAGGTCACAAGGTCAACCATTATGGTATCAAATGGAATTTATATTCAAAGTATGAAAGCATTACCTTAAATAGTTCAGAGGATATTGCCTAGATTAGGCTTTCATAAAAGTAGGTAGAACTCCATGGTCAAGGTCACAAGGTTAAAACTTTGATACCAAAAGCAAAGGTCTTGTTACAACAAATGCTCATATGAAATAAGAGAGTCTTATCACTCACCATTAAAAAGTTATGAGCAAGGTTAAAGTTGTAGACAGACTGGACAAAACCAATATGCCCCAACTTCAATAGCTGGGGTATAAAAACAAGAGGTCCATGGGCCACATCGCTCACCTGAGTCACCTTGGCCCATATCTGAAGACTTTCCATATATATTTGCATGTAAAACCTTGGTCCCTATTATGGCCCAAACTATCCTTTGCAAACTTGAATCTACACTATGTCAGAAAGCTTTCATGTAAATGTCAACTTCTTTGGCCCAATGGTTCTTTTAAAGCTTTTTTCTATATTTGTATGTAAAACTTTGACCCCCCCCCCCCCCCCCCCCCCACTTGTGGCCCCATCCTACCCCCCGGGGACCATGATTTGAACAAACTTGAATCTGCACTATGTCAGAAAGTTTTCTTGTAAATATCAGCTTTTCTGACTCAGTGGTTCTTGAGAAGAAGATTTTTCCTATATATTTGTATGTAAAACTTTGATCCCCTATTGTGGCCCCATCCAACCCCCGGAGCCCATGATTTGAACAAACTTGAATCTGCATTATGTCAGGAAGCTTTCATGTAAATCTCAGCTTTTCTGGCTTAGTGGTTCTTGAGAAGAAGATTTTTTAAAGTTTTTCCCTATATATTTGTGTGTAAAACTTTGATCCCCCCTTGGGGCCCCATCTTATCCCCGGGGGCCATGATTTGAACAAACTTGAATCTGCACTATGTCAGAAAGTTTTCATGTAAAAATCAGCTTTTCTGGCTTAGTGGTTCTTGAGAAGAAGATTTTTAAAGTTTTTCCCTATATATTTGTGTGTAAAACTTTGATCCCCCCCTTGGGGCCCCATCTTATCCCCGGGGGCCATGATTTGAACAAACTTGAATCTGCACTATGTCAGAAAGTTTTCATGTAAAAATCAGCTTTTCTGACTCAGTGGTTCTTGAGAAGAAGATTTTTAAAGATTTTTCCTATATATTTGTATGTAAAACTTTGATCCCCTATTGTGGCCCCATTCAACCCCCGGGGCCCATGATTTGAACAAACTTGAATCTGCAATATGTCAGGAAGCTTTCAGGTAAATTTCAGCTCTTCTGGCCCAGTGGTTCTTGAGAAGAAGATTTTTAAATGACCCCACCCTATTTTTGCATTTTTGTGATTATCTCCCCTTTGAAAGGGACATGGCCCTTCATTTGAACAAACTTGAAAGCCCTTCACCCAAGGATGCTTTTGGCCAAGTTAGGTTGAAATTGGCCCAGTGGTTCTGGAGAAGAAGTCGAAAATGTGAAAAGTTTACAGACAGACGGACAGACAGACAGACAGACGGACGCCGGACAAAATGTGATCAGAATAGCTCACTTGAACCTTCGGTTCAGGTGAGCTAAAAATGAACCAAACAACTTAGGAAGGTTTGCATTTTGAAATGATTTACTGTGGCCCTACTGCTCTTGAAGGAATTTGTATAAATTACTATCCTATACATTCCCATATCAAACTTTGATCTCCCATCTCCTACTGTGGTCCTACCCTACCCCATGGTCCCCTGAATTGAACAAACTTGAATTTGAATCATTGTAACTAATCATGGCCATGCTGCTGTTGAGAAGATGATTTTTAAAGATGCTATCCTATATATTCCCATTTGAAACTTTGATCCCCTATTGTGGCCCCAACCTAACCCAAGGGGGTCACAATTTGAACAAACTTGAATTTGCACTACCAGAGGATGCTTAGATATTTAAAATATGACTATAATTGGCTCTATTGCTCTTGAGAAGAAGATTTTTAAAGATTTTTCTGGTATATTACCAGGTAAAATTTTTGGCCCCATCCTAAACCATGGGGGCCATGATGTTAAAAAACTTGAACTTATTCTATGTAAGGAAGCTTTCAACTTTTCTAGCCAAGTGGTTTTTGATAAAAAGATTTTTATGACCCCCATCCTATTTTTGCCTTTTCTTGATTATCTCTCTCTTGAGAGGGGCATGACCTATCAGTTGAGCAAACTTAAATCCCCATTACCCAAGGATGATTTGTACCAGGTTTCATTGAAAATGGCTCAGCAGTTCTGGAGAAGACGAAAATGTGAAAAGTTTAAAACGACAAAAAAAACAATGTAAAATTGACAAATTTTCATCAGAAAAAACTCACTTGAACCTTTGACTCGGGCGAGCTAAAAATCACAAATTTAGATGAACTAGATGGAAAAAAAAAACCAGAACTGTCTTTGTTTGCAATATTTGTTCACCTTCTACTTCTTTCTTGATGCGGACACTTCCAGCAACATTTCCCACTACTGATGATGAAACAGACAGGTGTTCTTCCTCAGTTAATGTTGAGGTACCTGGAAATTAATTTGAAAAAAAAAATAGCAGTCTAATTGCATGTTTCAAAGACTATCAATTTGTTACATAACAAAATATTTAGCATACAAAATCTATGAAAGTAAATTTGAATAGTTACTGTGGATTTACAGTAAGTGTGAACGAGACATATCGGCAAGTACATGACGTGCTCCACATAGTTCATTGGAAAGTCCCCGAGTGATTTTAAAGAGCGCTTTTGATAGGTCGATTAAATTAAAGGTAGGCCGTCCCAAATATTTGGCATTATATTATCTTATGCCCAACAAGTGTAAGTTTCACTATTTGATTTCAGTGTAAGTTGCACCGTACGTAGCGTGAGATTCAATATCAGTTTTGATTTGACAACGGAGATTTGAGATTACGTTGATAAAATGTCTTGTAAAGTTCATCTTATATATACTAGATATCTACATGTATAAAGGTGATGGGATATCTTATAAAGAAAAAAATATAAGATGTCTTATAAAAGATACAAGATATCTCGTAAACTTTAGAAGATATAACTTTTATCAGATACCTTATAAATTTTATCTTTTAAACAGGAATAACCGTGTTATACTTATAATCCATCGCAGTATCAATAGGTATGGGAGGGGGAATACAGGGTGAAAAAGGCGAGTCCGATATGTAAAGAAAAGGCAGGATAGCAATATCCCAGAATTCAAATAGTGCTGAATATTGAAAAGAAAAAAAAAATGACGGGATCGAAAATACTGCAGGAAAAGGCAGGATCCGCAGTTGCCTCTATATCCCAATAAAAATTGAAGGTTACTCCCTTAAATTCCTGTAGATACTTTCAGTTTTAAGTGATCAGAAATTCCAGTACATGTTTCTATAGGCGATTTTGTCCATTTAAGAACAATGCTTTTGTTTTGTTGTCTCTTTCACATTCACAGTTTCCATATCGTTATTTTAAAATAAATCTCTCAGAGGATATTTTCGAAATCTTGCAAAGCATTGGAAAAGATCGATGTCGGAAAAATTTCTAAATTCAAATAGTTAGGGGGAAGAGGGGGTAAAAACTCGTAAGTTTCTGTCATCCGACATCGATTACACGTTAGTGGGGAAAAAAGACAACTGACTTTAAAACAACATAATAATACATTTTAATAAACGTTTAATAGTTTCAATGTACACTTTCATTTGTTTTACTTGTTAATCGATTAGTTTCAACATACTTCATATTTAGTTTTTGGGGGGGGGGGGGGGGGGAGTGTCTTGGTGAGAACTATGCGAACTCAGTTTTCTCTAACATTGAACATTTGATCTCGTCTCGCCCCTAAAATAATTTGTCAGATTAAGTAATAAGATCAACAAATATTCTACTTCGAGAAAACATTTATTTTCAACACACGGCATGCTTTGATGTCTTTTACTGTTTTATATATATATATATATATATATATATATATATAAAGTCTCTTTTTTGGAAGTAAAATACAGAAAAAACTCTAAACACTTTGTTGAAATATTTTGACCGTGTTACCGGTCTTCTTCAGTCGTGTTTTCGTGAAGAAGACCGGTAACACGGTCAAAATATTTCAACAAAGTGTTTAGAGTTTTCTCTCTCTCTCTCTCTCTCTATATATATAACTGACTCGGCCTAAATTGCAATAAAATCAGTAGCAAAGAAGTTTTCAACTCTTCGTTCGTGTTCAGACCAGAGGGGCTCGTCACGAATTGACCCTTTCTATTCTATATTTACATTTATTTGCAAATATAGAATAGACGATGTCAAATTTTAATCAAGTGCACCGCCACGGCACATGATACGCCTGTCACATATTGTTAACAGTATAGATTGTACCCATTAAAACATTTTTTTTTATATCAACTTAATTAAATGTCACAGTGACCTTAAAGTAGGATGTGACACACCTTCTACCTAAGATGCATTAGTTGACCAATTTTGGTGATTCTAGGTCTAATAGTTTTCAAGTTATGAGCCGGACAAGTTTTTGCCATATATGGCCATATCTTCTTAATGAAAAGTCACAGTGACCTGGTTTTAATGTGCGACACACCTTCTACCACAAGATGTATCTACAGACAAAGTTTGATGATTCTAGGCCTTGTAGTATTTAAGTTACGGGTCGGACACGAAAAAGCTAACAGACGGACGGACAGACAGATATCTTCTTAATGAAAAGTCACAGTGACCTGGTTTTAATGTACGACACACCTTCTACCCAAGATGTATCTACAGACAAAGTTTGATGATTCTAGGCCTTGTAGTATTTAAGTTACTGGTCGGACATGAAAAAGCTAACAGATGGACGGACAGACGGATATCTTCTTAATGAAAAGTCACAGTGACCTGGTTTTAATGTGCGACACACTTTCTACCCAAGATGTATCTACAAAGTTTGATGATTCTAGGCCTTGTAGTATTTAAGTTACAGGTCGGACACGAAAAAGCTAACAGACGGACGGACAGACGGATATCTTCTTAATGAAAAGTCACAGTGACCTGGTTTTAATGTACGACACACCTTCTACCCAAGATGTATCTACAGACAAAGTTTGATGATTCTAGGCCTTGTAGTATTTAAGTTACGGGTCGGACACGAAAAAGCTAACAGACAGACGGACAGACGGATATCTTCTTAATGAAAAGTCACAGTGACCTGGTTTTAATGTGCGACACACCTTCTACCCAAGATGTATCTACAGACAAAGTGTGATGATTCTAGGCCTTGTATTTAAGTTACAGGTCGGACACGAAAAAGCTAACAGACGGACGGACAGACAGACAGACGGACGGACATGAACGCCATACCATAATACGTCCCGTCTTAAGACGGGCGTATAAAAAGACAAATATTTCGTGACGAGTCCCTGTGTTCAGACGAAATAT